>NW_022589706.1:28807362-29063253 GCF_004348235.1 Phoca vitulina
TATGTGGTACAAAGAGCATGGCTGTGTCACCTGAAAAACTCGGGGTTGAACCCAGGCTTTGTCTCTTATCGCCTTTCCTCTGAGCCTCTGTTTCCTCATAAATAAAACAGAACTAACAACCACCCTACAAACAGTCGTTGTAAGGACTAAGTTCACAGATACAAATTAAATATATAAGACCGACGTGCTGAAACCAACTATCTGAAATAAAAATCATTCAACACACTGCATTTTTTAAGTCCTGAGCTGGTTCTAAAGAGCACCAACTCCTACATGCCCAACATTTCCTGACCGTATACTGAAGTTAATCAGCGATCGAGAATTAAGACTCCTCCAATCTGCAGATTTGACGATCCCTGCTGTTAGGGGTACCGGAGTCCCTACAGAATGCGGCTCCATCGGCCCGGCTTCCTGTCGGCGCCCTTGGCCACTGAGATGGCCAACTGCTCGCCACGACGGATCGCGTCCGCAGGACTGGGGGCGCGACCCAGCAGAGCGTCCCTTTAGAGAGGAGACCTATTTTCCTTCAAACGAGGAGCTCCGCACTGATTTCCTGCACACAGCACGAGAGCAGAGGCGCGGAGCCGCGGCAGCGCCCCGCAGGGACCACTCACCATGCAGGCGGCCTGCACCGCCTCCGACACGTTACCCGCGTTAGGCTCGCACCAGAAAACATGGCACTCGAAGCGCTGGTTCCCGGTGTCCATGATGAAGGCAAACGTATGGACATCCTTCCCGACGCCCATGAAGGACAGGAATCGCACGCGGCACTCCACCAAGACTTCCTCTTCATTCTGCAAGACACGCTGTTGAGCAGCCCACTCTCTGTGAAGCCGGGCAACAGTCCTACTAAACGGGCTCATATCTTAAACCGCAGAATCAAGCCCGGAGCGGAGCAGGGAGACACTGGCATTAAAAATATATAGCTCGCCTGGATTTAGCAAGCACTCGTATTTTTCTAGAAAGGCGAGTTTCTAAATGTGTCTGGAGAGGCCATCCCTGCTATGCGGGTGTCTCATTGACATTTAGTCCGCTCCGAACTTCGCTGCGGTTGCGTGTGTTCTGTTCTCTGGCTACCACACTGCGGGCCTGGGCGTCCACGGTGGGCAGCAGCGGGGTCACACAAACTCGGTAGGCTTTGCTCATACAGGGCACCCGGCAGCTCAAAACCCGTTCGGCCAAGCGAACCCGCTGGAAACCTCAGGGCACCAAGAGGAAATGAGCCACGGCATGTCTTTTCATCCGGTTCTCCTTCCCATGCTAAATAGTACGCTAAATCGTATTTCTATCTAAAACCGTGTAGAAAAGCTGCCAAATCACTCCCCCCCTCCCCAAACTGGTGTCCATATGGTATCCATATGATGCAGGGTAAAGAAATGTTTGGATTTCATTCTTATGAACACCACATCCTCTGCAGCAACCATATGCAATTTTTGAATTAGTAAACACATCCAGAATGTTGACTTTTGGATCATTAACTCTTGACTTACTAAATATTCACTCAGGTGCTACAGAATTCTTTTATAGCAAATGAAAGGAGCCTGAGGCGCCATGAAGTTTTCTTGGGAGAAACGATGTTTAGGAGGTTTAGGCTGAGATCCGGGTAAGGGTCGGGCGGGGGGGGGGGGGGGGGGGGGGGGGGGGGGGGGGGGGATGGGGGGGGGGGGGGGGGGGGGGGGGGGGCACAGAGGGGGCAGCACTTGCAGATGCTGAGGGAGAAAAGGGCGTGACACGTTTAAAGACTTAAGAAGATCCAGCCTGGCAGGCTGAGAGGCAGGGTCAGTGAGCATCTGACTCCTAACTCCTTCTGCGAAGGTGCACTGGGCTCGAAAGTGAGCTCCCCGTGGACAGAGTCAAGAGCAGGCCAATGCCTTGGGGTCTTTCCATGACAGGTGCCTCACAGAGGGAGAACTGAAAAGTGGTCAGGAGTCTGGAGCAGACTGCTGGACCGAATCCTGAGCTTGCTGCTTCTAGCTGTTGTGACCACAGACACTTATTCGATCTCCTTGTGCCTCAGTTTCCTCAACCATAAAATTGGGACAATCTGGTCTGAGGCTAATGCTGGCCTCTCTCAATGACCATTGGCCCCTGCTGCTCCTGACAGAACAAACCCCAGGACCTCCCACAACCGAAGCAGCTCCTGCGCCCCAACTCCAGACAAACAGCCCGGTCCACACTGAAGCCTGGAGAGTAGCCAGAAAACCAAACCCTACAAGGAGTGACTGCCGGTGTCATACAGGTACCTCTAGCAAATGATTTCCATCTCTGGGGCACAAGAGGAAGAAAGAATTGGGAGCACCAGGAGAGAAGCTTCTTAGTTCAAAGAAAAGCACAGTGATGCAGAGATCCAGACACAAAGGTAGGAAAAAAAGCTGTTTTTTTAAAAATGCAGGCATTTTACTCACAATTAAGCATAACCACCCCTCCCCCTGCCCCCCACCCCCCAGAGGTCAAGCCTCGGCTGTGTGTCGGTGTTTCACGGGAGATTACCGTAACCCACACAGACCAACCCCATGTCCGATCCTGCTCACCTTTTCACTGATGACGGTCACAGTAGCATCGGCCACATTCATGTTCACCGACGGCCAGTCCTCCTTGTTGGATGAGGTCATGAGATTTTCTATGGCATTGTTCAGAGTATCCATTCCTGCGGATGGAACAGATCGCTGAACAAGGTCCGAAAGCCATTTATCACTCTCCAGCGTGGGCCCAAATCACCCCGTAGCAGCTACACCTAAACTGACCTTTTTTCTTTTTTTTGTAGCCCCATAAGACATTTTGAGCATTTCATTGCTTAAAAGAAAAAAAAAATGCCAGCTTTTTCAACAGAAAGAAGGGTCATGAGAACCCCTGGAGAGGTGTAGTGGGTGATGTCCAGTCTAACTGGATCACGGTGCTACTTTCTCTCCAAAGAGTCCCTAGCCCCGAGTATATAGATAGTACTTAAACAAATGTTACCTTTTCCTAAGCAAGGAGCCTTGGGAAGAGGAACGGAACAGAAGCCAGCACTCGCTAGAATACCCCAATCTTCCTCCACCTTACTTTGCCACTTAAACGAGGCCAAGTGTGGAAGGCCTTGTACGTGAGCAGGATGCAGTGTGCAAGGGGGCCCTCCGGCTGAGTGTTGGCAGTGCGTGGGGGGGTGGGGTGGGGTGGGAGAGCGATTCTACTGAGCTCTCAGTCACATACAATTTACTCATCTAAAGTGTACCATGTGCGAGTTTGTAGTGTATTCACAGAGTGGTGCAATCATCGCCACAATCGATTTTAGAACATTTTTATCACCCCGAAAAGAAACCCTGTACATTTTCGGGGTCACCATCTAGTTCTTCCCAGCCCCCTGGTCCTAGGCAATTACTGATTCAATTTCTATCTCCAGAGGGCTGTCTCTTCTTAACGGTCCATACACATGGAATCACACAGTACGTGGTTCTTTGTTTCTGGCTGCTGTCGTGCGACACCCCGTCTTCTAGGCTGATCCATGTTGTAGCACGTGTCATACTTGATGCCTCTTTACCACCAAATAAAACTACACGGTACGGAGGCGTCACAGTTTTATTTTATTTTTTGGCAGTATCACATTTTATTAATCCGTTTTGTCAGTTGACGGACATTTGTTCCCACTTTCTGACTGTGACGAGTAAGTGTAGCTGCGAATGTTTGTGTGGACGGATGTTTTAATTTCGCTTGGGGATATGCCCAGGAGCAGAACTGCTGAGTCCAGTGGTAGCTGTGTGTTTGACCTGCCGGACTTTTTTCCAAAGCGGCTGTACCATTTCTCCCAAGCAGGGCATGAGGGTTCTGATTTCTCCTCAGCCTTTTCTACCCAGGGAAAGGCTCCATCTCCCAGCCTCCTGTCAGCTTGGTAAGTTCTAACCGCTGCGATGGGAGTTGACTGCGGGCTGTGCTGCTTTGGGGTCACCCCTAGAAAGGAAAGCACAAGGGCTCCCTCAGCCTTTTCCCCCTGCCCAGTGGTCGACAAGGACCAGAGCAGGCACCCCGGCCCCAGAGATGGAAGCTCCCTCTGAGAAGAGCAGAGCCCTCCAAAGCCCTGGATCACACGTCTCGGGACAGCTGCATGAATGAGAACTATGTGTCTGCCTTGTTCGAGTCCCTCCGTTCTGCAGACAAGATGACCGAGCAGCTTAGCCTGTCCCCTACTGCTCTTCTGATCAGGACCGTTTACGTGCTGTGGCTGCTCACAGGGCAGGGGCCTGATTCAAGACCAGGAAAGGGGACAGAACAGCCCCCACCCTCCGGGCAGGGGGGGCTCCCCCCACGGGCTCCCGAACACTCGCACAGGGAAAGGACGTAAGTGCTGCACGTACCGACTGGCCTGTCGACGGGTAACATGCCCAAGTACCACACGTGGAACCTCTGCACCAGCTCAGTCTTTGGTGTCGGAAAATCTACTACAGAGAACAAAAGCAACAGATCTTTCGCCGTGGTTCCAGCACACACGTCTACACAGCCGCCGCTCTGCGTCTGGTCTGGACGGCCCGGGGCCCCCCTCCCCCGTGCCACGGCGCCCCGCTTCCAGAGGAAGAGGCAGCTCCCGTGCTGGGAGAAGAGCCTCTCTCCCAGCAGACGCCGGGGCCCCCCCAGCCCACCGAAATCCCGGTCAGCCTTCCCTTCTGGCAGGGGAGGCGCGGGGGAGCGCCGAGGGCAACGCGTGCATTCGAGCCGCCCCGTCTGACACATGCTGAACCAACCGGCTTCTGCTGGCCTGCTGGATGCCCAGGGAAGACTTCATCACTCAGGCCACAGAGGCACGAGGAGGAACTGCACAGAATCCCCCCAAATATCTGTATTTTTATTTTACAACAGAGGTATAACTGTCCTGACAGAGAGCATTCTGTTAGTTTCAGGTGTACAACACGGGGACTTGATATTTGCATATATTGCAAAAACAATCACCACAGTAAGTCTGCTTAACATTCATCATTATACTTAAGAACAACGTTTTTTTTCCCCACATCAACTCACATATTTTTAAACTAGCTGGTTCTTATCCCACGCTGTACCTGAGTTATAAAACCACTGAAGGTAATATTCTTTCATCTTGTCCAGTAACAAGAAGACTCATCCTGGCCTTTTGTGCCTCATCCTATTGACACAACATTAACTCTGTGCCCAGGAGGACCCCTGGTGCTTGCTCAGCGAGCATCTGTTGGCTTGAGCATGGTTTCTCAGGAAGCAGGGAAGGGCCTCTGGCTCTGACTAGGACGGACAGCGGGACGGCGCCAGCATGAGGAGTGGCCGCCGCTGACCTACCTTGCAAGGGCACGTCGAGGTTCACATTGGCTCTTTCCTGTAAGGAGCTGCAGGCCAGGGCTTTGGCATTCTTCCGTTCGGCCATAATCTGAAGAAGAGAAAACACACCTGCGGTCCGTGGCTACAGACTCCATGTCTTAAGCTATTCCCGCCAGGCGAGGGTCTAAGCTGACCTGGCTTCCGAGTCAAACAGGCTTTAGTCTATGGCCTGACTTCCCACCCCTATATCGCTGAGCTGTTTTGAGAACTATGCTCCTTTTCCCCAGGGGTAACAGGCGAGGGACTATCCCTCCGAGTCGCAGTCTCCTGATTGCTCGGAAATGATTCCTCCATTCAGCAGGCTCCCGCCTCTAGTGAAACAACCCAAACAGATACCCTCTGCTGGCCCACGGTTGCCCACAGCAACGGACTTTTCCCATTGCTCCTGAATGCTGAACACTCTTTTCAGGGCTCTGGGGATAGTGTTTGTAGGTTCAAATCCCACCTTTGCTACATACTAGCTGTGTGACCTTGGGCCAGTCACCTGACCTCTTGTGCCTCATTTCTTCTTCGCACCTGGGAATCCTAGTATTTACGTCCCCAGTGATAATGTTATGTCAGTTCTGAGGACTCAGTGTCAGCACTCGGAAATATTCGCTGCTATCAGGACTGTTCCCAAATCTGTCAGCTGTCTACTGAATTGGTGGTCTGCTGCGAGGGGCCATGAGCATCACCTTTCGCTCCTCTTCGCTCAGTGCTGTTGGTTTAGGGACTGAAAGAACGCCCCCCTTCAGTGACCCCACAAGTCACTCACATCTTCATTCCCAGCCCCAAGCTTTGCATTCCAGGTGGAACAGAAGTCGCTTCGGGCCCAGAGCCCCCCGCCAGCCCTCTCGCGGTCCGTGCCTGGGACGGCGGGCCAGAGGGCCGCTACCAACAACAGCCGTACATTTTACCGAGCACTTCCTCTGTGCTAGGCCGTGTTCTGGCAGCTTGACACGAGAACACAAGCTCCACAAGGACAAAGATTTTCTCCCCCTGTTTTAGTCTCTGCTGTGTTCTTAGAACAGTACCTGGCACGTAATGGCGTTCTGAGCTATCGGCTGCATGACTGAATGAACGCAGTGACAAGGAGGGAGCGCGCTGCACGGGCCTGTCGACGCCAGAGTGGGATAGAGGGTGGCTGCCGGGATTAGAGCAGCAGGCCGGTCCCAGCTCCTACCCATCCCTTAGGAAACGTGGCTGGCACCTGCTTTGCTTCTGCTGCTCAGACACCGGGCTACAGCCTGGGCAGTGAGCTGAGGGAGCACTGTCATGAGGCCGGGTCTCAACATCCGCCTCAAACTAGAAAGGTGACATCCAGCAGAGTTGACGGCCAAGTCCCATGTTCAGATTAAGTCAGTCTGGGGAGTGGAAAGGCCTGGCCGCAGGACATCCATGACAGCGCCCTGGGGATCTGGCCAACAGCTATTTGAACACAAGCCGGCAGGTGATGTTGTTGCTAAAAACATCAATCACCCCCATACTGTACTCCTTGGAGGTCAAGGGACAGAGTGGCCCGTGGTCTTTTCTCCACTGGCTCGCGCGTGGGACACTGTGTTCCTTCAGGGGGACCCCACTAGAGTATGCAGGAGAAGAGGGGTAGGAGCCTCGTAACCTTGGGACCCAAAAGAGATGGGGCTTCTGGAGAAAGGAGGAAGACAGGAGCAGGAAGACTGGACAGAGAGCTATCTAGCACCCCCAAACGTACAGGAACAGCCAGCAGCTTCAAATGTCTTCAAACGGTAAAGGGCTGGCCAGGCAAAGAGACTAAAATGGAGGAATCTTTCTCTGTTGCTATAGATCACACATCTCACGTAACTACGTGGAGGTTCTAGAGAGGATGATTTCAGATCTATGTAAGGATGAACTCTAGAACAGCCAGAGCTGCTGATTAATAGGACAGTCTCCTGAAAAGTACAAGACCCTGTTAATGGAGGTCAACAGGGGTCCCAGGCAGAGGATGGGGATGTTTCTGTCAGGACTGCTCTGCTGGAGGGAAGGAGGGGGGACCAGTCCAGCGATGCCCAGCTGCCTGTCCTCATTCTGAGGCTCTGAGGCTCCGTGACTCTGCCTAAGCCGCAGAACGTCACCAGTGTGAGACCCGGACCACACCTGCTTCCCTGCTGAGGCGGCAAGAAAAGACAGAGACGCACCACTGCGTCCTGACCCACCTTACCTTGGAACAGATTTCGTGGAGACTTGTGGCGATGGCTTTGGCTGGTGTGTCACATCGAAACACATGACATTTCAAGATTCTTGTATCTTTGTCTCTTGCTACATAAGCAAAATCTCTGTGCAAACAACATTTATCAGTGCATTAGAAAAGGAACCTCTAACAGACACGTTCTAGTTACAAGTGTTAGCTGAGCAAGCAGCCAGCAGGTCAGCGGTAAACAGAGTATGTATGCAATGGTTAAAAACAAAATTCAAACTTCAACAGCTACCTAAAAAACAGAGGGACAACTCCATGGATTTGAGAATTCGTTGCTGAGTAAAATAACTACAATGTTTCCCAAAGTCAGGGCCCTGAGCTCCTGGAATCTCTTACGGCCCCTAACAAAAACCAGTATTTTTTATGAGCCTTCTATCTCGAGTAACAACAAATACTGTGATTATAGAAGAGAACTGTGACAAGCGTGGTAGTGCAGCGGGGGCAGAATGAGAGGCTCTGATGTGTAAACGTGCCCGGAGAATGAGCAGACCCCCAGCCACTGGAGCGAGGGGACGGGTGTCCCCGGGTGGCCTGCCCTACAAGGACGCAGCACAGACTGAGATCCCGTCAAAGGCATTTGACCCCGTCCAGTGGCGCTCCGCTCCAGAGCTCAGGGGGACAGTGGCGGCTCCCTCTCTGCTGAGAGCTCACACGCCTCGGGGAGCGGGTGGCTGGCGCTGGACTCGAGCATCTGTTTGACCGAAGACAGGGATAACGACTGGGACGGTACCCGGCTTCAAAAGGACCGGGCCGTACGACTCAAGTTCTCACCATATTATCAGAGGACAGTGGTTTAAAGATCCAAGTGTTTAAGAAGAATACATGCCCGGGTCTACCCATCTGGATCACAAAGATTTCTTTGTAGATGTTGCTTAAGCCAGGACACTGTAAACATCACCACAGATGAATGGGCTTTTAAGGATTCCTCTTAATGAAAAGAACTGGCGGTCTGTTCAGACAATGATAACCACTTTCCTCAAGGTATCCTTGGCTTCTTTGGGGAGGCACAGGGATCTTGCCATCGTGAAGACAGAGGAGGTCAGCCTGCCCCGTGTCGTGTGCCATGTGCGGTGGGGCTCCCCAAGCCCGGCTGCAGGTCAGGGCACTTCAGCCTCAGCCTGTCCACACCTGCTTCAATACCTGCTCCCCCCCAACCCTCTCCTTCCTCATCCTCTGTCTCGGTTGGTGTCCTCCAGGCTAGAACCCAGAGGCCTTCCAGCCTCCCCCATCCTCCCCCCAACTCCCCACGTTTGGCCTGTTTTACCTCCTGAACAGGTCCTGAACTCCCTCCCTTGCAGCCCTAGCACCTCTCAGGCATTCTCCCCACGTGTGCTCGCGCTGTCTTTTCGCCCTTGTCGCGGTGCGGGACTCAGAGCTGGGCGGGCATCCTTCCCAGCGATGCCAGGGCAACCCGGACACACTGCCCTCACCACCGGGTATGTCAGTATGTTTATGAGTTTGTATTCCCGACGCCTTGAAGCTCTGTGAAGATGATCTGGACCTTAGTTACCCCCAGTACCCAGTCTGGACCTGGCCATACAAGTACTAACCGAGTGCTCCTTCCTCCTTTAGGAATAGGGGCTGCATCCCAATTTCCTGCGGGTAAGCTGGCTCTTGGTCAGAGGTGCCAACAGTCTTCAGGACTGTGGGCTGAGGGGGGTAGGTCTGGGCGAGGAGCTGGGCCCAGACTCAGGGGTGAGCACAGTCTTGTTCTACACTGTGTTCCTAAGGCCTTCCCATTCTAGTCTCAACCACCATCAAGACAACATATTATTTAAAAAGGAAATGAGAGAAGGCCTCCCTTCTGGAGACCACGCTCAAGGAAAGCCCTGTTTCTGGCCCCCAACTCTCTGGGTTCTTCTTTCCTAGATGGATCCTAAAGGAATATACGTGGTGTCTCACCACACACAAGCATCTTCCTTCAAAATTCTATGTTCAGCCGCCATTTCTCTGAGGCCAAATCTCTTTGGGTCTATGATCACCCACATGAAGTCCAAAACCTGTCTGGATTTCTAGAGTTCCAGAATTTGTCCCACCTACTCTTCCAGTACCCTTATTCCAACCACGGAGCTCTCCCCTCTGTTCTGGAAAGGCAGGTCTCCACTCATGGTATCTCCCCTCGCTTGGTGACCCCTCCCTGGTCTCCTCATACTATCTGACAGACCCTGCCCCATCCACTCTGTATGGTCCATCCAGCTCAAAAGCCTGCTTGGCCCTCTGGGCCCCAGGACCTTGCTTGTGTCTAAACACAGTATTTAATTCTGCAGCACAAAGGATAAGTAAGAGCTTGTCACACCCTCCTTTTTGTTCTTATCTCATTCCTGAGTCCACTGAGCTACACAGCCTTGGGCAATGGAGTCTAACCTCATCTCCAAGTGAGAGAGTTGAGAAACATGATTTCCAAGGTTCCTGTCCAGCTCTGACATTCGAGGAGGTAAGCTTCCAAGGCCGAGCCTGCTCTTCGGGACTGCCGGCCAGCCTGCAAGGGTAGCAGCTGCAAGGTTACCATCCGGGAGATGGAACCAGCCCTGATCTAGAAGCCATGGATCATCGTATCAAACTGCAGCTCTGTGCCCTCTGTTCTTTCATATGCGGCCCCTGAGGAGTAATTTTTAAAAAAAAATTATTATTATTAATCTTCATTTTCTTCTGGCTCCAGGGAAAGCGATTAATGCCTAAGGCAACCATCTGGAACCCACATCTTCCCAAAGGAGGAGCTTGGCGGCCGCAGGCTTCGTCTGGGGCATTCTGACAATTCTTTTTTACAGCTTTGTCTTTTCCTGTCGCCGCTCAGGTACCAGGCTCATAGATCAGGGAGGTAGGAATCTGTCAGTTCCTGACAGCGAGTGAGTCCTGCAACTAGCCCTCCAGGGCTTTCATCGGCTTCCCAGGAAAAAACAGGAGTTCTCGCCTCACTGTGGAGGTCAAGTGACTGGCACGTCTCTCTTATGTGATTCCCCCGAGACCTGTCCCGAGCCACGCTAAACACCCCACACGGGGATCTGGAAGAGGCAGCGAGTCCTTTCTTTCAGACCTGGGGCAGAGGCAAGTTGAACAACTTCCTTTGTGTGCAATGAAATGCATGGCTGATCTAATTTCATCCTTATTCAGAATGAAACCCAAACATTGCTTAACTGGTGTTTCAAAAGCTCGGCACCTCATTTCTGAAAAAGGCTGCTCTAGGAGACAGAATGAGGACCCTTCTAAGATGTTCACAGCCTAATTCCTAGAATCTGTGAATGGGTCACCTCACATGGCAAAAGGTGATTACATTAAAGATCTTGAGATGGGGCTGTTATCCTGAATTCTCTGGCTGGGCCCAACACAATTACAAGGGAAAGAAGGACTTGGCTTCTAAGGGACAAAATGGGAGCAGGGGCCACCAGCCAAGGAAAGCAGGCAGCCTCTGAAAGCTGGAAAAGGCAAGGAAATGGCTTTTCTCGGGAGTCTTTAGCCCTGCTGATGCCGTGATTACACCGGGGACACTCATTTTAGATTTCTGATCTCCAGAACCGTAGGAGAATAAATCCGTGTTGCTTTGAGCCACTGTTTGTCATAATTTTTTAAAACAGCCATCGGACTAAGATAGCTGCCAGTAGGCTTTATATTCTCACTAAACTAGATACGATTAAAGACTTATATTTAAAAAAAAAAAATTCCCTTCCCTTCCAAAGATGCCTTCTGAGCCACTATTACGTGCCAGGCAAACACAGACAAGGTTCAGCCTGGGAAGCCCGCTAAGGATACAGGCGCCCAGTGAGATTGGAGGTGCATCTTTAAGTATCATAACGACCTCAGCAGGGTGAGAAGGGCAGTGGACGGTTCAGAGAAGGTTCAGTGAGCATGAGCAAAGGCACGGAGGTAAGAGAGTCCACAGAGTGTTCGGGAGAACGGTGGTCCTATGCAGACGCTGAGGCCCGGGGGCGAGGGGCCAAGGCAGGACCGCGGGGAGGCTGCATCTGTGCCCTGGCAGCCACCTGGCCCTCTGAGCCTTGTGATACGGCACGTGACCCCGTATAATATGTGTTTTAAAAAGTTTCTTTGGGTGGGACAATGTGGGTCGAGGGAGGCGCCCACGGGGGCGGTTGCTGCTCAGTGTCCAGGTGAGACGATGAGCCCGAAGCAGGCTAAGTTAGCATCTGTGAGAACAGGGTAGAGGAGACACAGGGAAAGGAGGGACTGGAAGGATGGATGTGGCAGATGAGAGGGAGACCCCAGAATAACTCGCGGGTCCCTGCTGGGCCAACTCAGTGCCCTCGCGATGGGGCCGGGAGGACGGGGGGGATTTGGTGAAGGAAGCTCACGAGTGCCAGGTGCCTGAGGGCCACCCGATGGCAGGGCCCACCAAGCACGTGGACACTTGGTCTGTGAGCTCGGGCCTGTGGTCTGGGCTGGAGACACGGACCCGGGGGGCAGCTGCAGTCAGGGCAGCAGATGAGAGCGTAGAGAATGAGAAAAGACAAAATGAGGCCTGGACCGGAAAAGAGAGGCATTTAAAGGCCTAGTAGAGGCAGAGGGCCCAATGAAAGGGTAGAGAAAGAGCGTCGGGGACAGGCTGGTTCCAAAGGCATCAAAAAAAGAGGGTTTCAGGAGAAATCCCCAGGGCTGGCTGTGGAGGCCGTGTGGCAGGAGACCGGCCATTTGGTCTTAGCCACAGGAGGGGAGGGAGGTCTGTGGTGACCTTGGCCTCCTGGGTCTCTTCCCCGGAGGGGGGAACTTGGGTCCCAGCTTCAGGAGACTGAGGAGTGTGGGAGTTACAAGAACACAGTACATCTGCCTATTTTTTCCCCCCTAAACTTCTCATTCTGGGACCTCTCAAATACACACAGAAGTAGAGAGGACAGTCCCCATGTCCCATCATCCAGTTTCAACAACGATCAAAACGTTGCCCAACTCAGCCTTTCAGAGAGAATTTTTCCAATCAGTGTCAGGATTCTGTAAGACCTCCAGGCTAACGTGTAAGAGCAATCTGACCTTTTCTAGAGATCTTCCTGTATTCTGAGCGGGACGAGAAACCTCCACAGCTACAGTGTTCCTGACAGACTGCAAACCTAAAAGGCTGCGACCAGTTTAGGGCCACACATGTGAATTTGGGAGGAAAACACCAGGCGCCACGGAGCGTCACATAGCCAGGCGGCGCCCGCGGCGGCTCTGAAACTGTGTGAGGGTGAGGGTCGGCCTGCTGCCGGGGCGTTTTAGGAACCTTCGCCTACAGAGCCCTCCACGCTCTCCTGCCCACCACTTCTTTCCTCAGCGCCGCCAGGAGCCCTGGGGCTGCAGCTACCTGGCTCCCACAGCTCAGCTCAGATGGGCTCAGATGGGCCCGTATGCCTTCCCCCGGTTGACCAGGCATCCCAATGGTCATGCCTCCTCCCAGGCTTCAGTGTGTTCCTTTCAACCCACAAAGCTGGCCCAAATGATCTCTGAGGTCCAGTCAGAACACAGCTCCTATTTTTTCCAACACATTCTTCTAGACGCCTGTCTGAGACATTCTGTCTGACACTCAGCAGCAAGGACCACGTTTGTCCTTTGCTCTGGCTTGCTCCCTTTACAACGCTGGATGAGGAGCCGTTTGCTCAAAGAGGCTCTGGTCCAGTCCCCCCTTGCTCCCCACACACGGAGCCGTGCCCCACTTATTTCTTGCAGTCATGGGGATCACCGTGTCTCCTTTAAAAACCAGGAAGTGGAAGGTTTCTAGCTGTACCTCTCTGTGTCCCTTCCTTAAACTCTCACAGAAGTGAGCACCAGGAATCAACTACCTTTCGCCATTTGTTTACTGAGCCCTTGTGTTTCCCACTCTCTCTGTTCCTATCCTTTTGCTGTTCTCCCTGGTAATTATTCCCCCAGAGGACCAGCCTCCAGTTCTGTCAGGGAAAAATGTCAGTGCTAAGACATCTTACACGACAGCCTCAAATTTCTTAATGGCAAGGAAAAAGGACAAAAGAATGCTTTCATTGTTCTCAGTTGAACAGCATTTTAACCGCCCTGTAGGGGCTTAATCCATCTTTAGGGAATGAATGAAGAAACGATTCTTTATTCAAATGGGTTCTATTAAAAAAGAGCCAAGACAGAACTATTCACCCTTTCCCTAGATCTCTACCCTGCAACCCCTTTACATAAATGGAATTTGCTTTTGTTTCTCTCTCCTGGAAAGGAATTTATGTGGCACCTACAGACCTCTTAGTGGAGTTAGCCAGGCGAACATTTCAAAGCCCTGTCCATAGGAGCCCAGAGACGTGGGACCTAGAATATTTCAGTGATATGAAATCTTATTTACTCAACGAATCAGCCTGTTCCACTGCATGAATGCTCCTGGTGAGCCAAAATATATAGTTTTTTCTAAATGATGAACTGCAACTTGCCTCCTGCAACTTTGGCTTGTGGGATCAAGCTTTGCCTTCTGAAGCAGCCCAGAAGGAGCGGACCCCGTCCGCTGTAGGACAGCCCAGGCTTGCCTGGGAGGAACTCTGTGCCCTCTTTTCTAGGAGACTCCCTTCCATTCAGACTCTCACCAAATCTCCTCTGCTAGCGTTCCTTACCCAGGCGCCACAAAAAGACAATGTCTTCCACATAATCCGTGTTTGCTCACGTCAAATCCGTGCTGTCTGATGCTGGGAATTTGTGAAGGCTAGCACATGACAGGCATTCGGTTAATGGTAGTTGTCATTATCAATGAGGAAAAAGTCAAAAGAAAAAAGGCCCCCTTTGAAATTCTGTCTCCTTATCCATGAGAGATGTTTTAGTAAATATTTGCATTCGTATGAATTATATTGAGACTCGCTGAAATGCACCTACAGACGCTTTCCTCCCGGCTCATCTTTCTGTAGGAGGTGTAAGCCGCCGGAGCCGTTACTACTGCAGGACAGGACGCACACGCAAGTAAGGACACACGGCAACAAACACATCTGATCCAAACATTCCATTTCTAGTCCTTTCTGACAGAGCGCTTTATCTCCACTTTGTTTTACCTGCACAGGGTCTGGAGGGAGAAGGAATCCTATTCTCAAGACTGTTTGCTCTTCTTTGCCTAACTGCTCTGACCTTCTGATTGTACTCTGACAATCTCATTTTGGGGGTGGGAGGAGAGAAGAGGAAGAAAGGAGATGAGAAAGTCATCTTCCTAGATGGTCAATCCAGAATGTATAACACACACACTTGATTTTTTGTTTTGTTCTACTTTTGTTTTTTTAGTTTTACCCAGTGCCATGTCAGTAGGCACTAACCTCACAAAGCTCACGCTCTAGCTTTGTCAACTCAACTCACTTTCTCCTTTGCAAGCTGAAGCAGATGCTAAGTGCCCCTTCAGAGGGCATCCCAGTAACTCATCACCTGGGTAAACACACATTCTCCACAGGGAATCCTTCACCAGGCGCTTCTGGGAGACACATAAGCTATGTAAACAGATTAGAAATTCTACCTGCAAATAATCCAGGTGGCCTTGGCAGACCAGAATTCGTAGCCCTCTCGAGAACAGAGTCTTGCTGTTAATTTAATATTCAGAGTGACCTCTCCCCAGGGAGGAGACCGGAATAAATACAGAGGGGGGAAATTACCAAACATCTGAAAATATTCTCACCGTTGGCTCAGACAGGACCTCTCATTATTTAAGATGAGGGAGCTCACATTCCTCATCCTCTGGACGCTTCCACCCCCTCCAGAGAGGCTAAAGCCTCCTCAAAGGTAATGAATGAGTCAATCAAGTTTGCAAATTCTCCTAACCATACCCTTGGGAAGATTGATCTCTGGAAGTGTTACCCACCCAGTCAATGCTGTCTCCCTTTCCCCTCCTCACCACTGAGCACGGAAATCAGCTCATCCTGAGGAGGGAAAATGGCCACCGCCAATGGAGACGGCTTGACTCCAACTGGGCAGGAGTTCACCCGAAATGGACCCCAACACAAACAGGCGACTGCTTGTCTCTCTTCACTTTGCCAAGCAGTAACCATGACCATTCTTTCAAAAAGAGGAGTTTCAAAACTTTCTTTCTCCATCAAAAAATGGAGCTTTACCTAACTGTTAAAGCTGTGGAAGAGTGGAGCTTAAAGCCCCCAGTCAACCAACTGGATAGGCTGACGTTCGGAGCGCCAGAAACACACACATCGGAGGTACAAATGCCTGCCTTTCGCTTCAGAGTCGTATCCTTTCCATAGTTATGCTCATCTAGTTGTGGGAAAGGAGAAGAAGAATTCCGTATCTTTTGGCTAATAATCGAGATTGAAATGGAGTCAGTCCTTCCGGCTGTTAGCCTAGAGCCAACCCTCCCCAATGAAACTCTAGAAAATATATAACTTAATCAAGTCCTATTATGAACTCTTCAAGGAGCACAAAAAGCCTGACGCAACTTTAATATTTCTAATCACACTTCCTCCCCAGCATGTGGATTCGATGCCTCCCAGCCATTAGTGAGAGTGGCCACGTTCCCGCTATACCTAATCACCCTGCCCATCACTGTCCCCAAACAGGGTCAAAGGCAATGCGGGGTCAGGGACCCAGATGCAATTCCATACTCTGTTTTAAATGAGGACACATAAGAATGATGATGATAAAAGGTTAAAGAGAACAAAGTTATGCCTCTCAAAGACAATGACGGCTTTCGCAGTGGCAACAAGGCATGGAGAAAGCAAGTGAGCTTTGCCAGACACTTAAGACACCGACGAGGAGGGAGAAGTGAAAATCGGTTGGTTACCTCTCTCTGAATCCGGGCAGGCATGAGGGAACAGAGCAGAAACAACACGTTAGCATTCACACGGCATCCACGAAATGAAACAGTCCCGTTAACAGCGACTCTGAGCACTGACATCTCATCTTATTCCCCAACTCGGCTGCAACGAATAGCCTTTCGGGGCTTATTTTAGCTGAGCTCTGTCACACAGAAGCGTGTATTTTGAGCCACGTTACGATGAAGCCAAGAGATGCCAGCTGAGTTTAGAGGCAACATATCAACCGGGGGAGGTAATCAAGCTTAAAATACCACAGGCAAATGCAGGAAACTGTTTGCAGTAAACACTGGCAAAGCCCGTGTCTTCATCTTCCAGCTCCACCTGCTCCCAATAAAAAAAATGTACAGAAACAATGACGTGGAAACAGCCTTACCTGTTTTTCCTAACTTCTGATACTCTATTAATTGAGTCACAACATTAGCACCTTGGTATTTTCCCTCAAATGCATCATGAGAAGGCGGCAGAGCAGGGGCAGCAGAAGTCAAGGGCAGAGGTGGGATGTGGGAGGGCCAGTAGGGTGAGGGATCAGATGTGCCAGGGAAGAGAGGAGTGGAAGGGGAGAGGGGCACAGAGCCATTTGGGGTTTGGGGGCCGAATGCTTCGAGTTTCTCTCCCAGAGCTGCCCTGAGGCGCCAGGGTGACCCCGACGAAGTCACTTAACCTCCTGACCCGGAGTGCTCCCCATTCCCTTCTGGTCTTGTCACAGCCAGTGTGAAAGGGCCCGAGGACCACCGAGCGCCCGGGTTGGTCACATGCATGCAGGTGAACATACAGCAAGGGGACTGCAGAGGCAGGGAGCACCGGATCACGAGAAGGAAAGGAAGAAACCCAACCTTCACCGAAACCTGCTCTTGCCTGCGCCCTGCGGCCGGGGTCCCACAGCAGCCAGCAGGGCCCTGCGGAGAGGGGAGCTAATCACGGGGTGAGACAGCAAGCCCATCACCTAGCGAAGCTGAGTCCTACAGCAGGAAGGCAGAGCTGGACGGCCTGATACAGGACAATGACCGCAAGCTATTATTAAGGGGGGGACCAAACAAGCCAACAACCCAGATCGCAGATATACGGACTCGTGACAAACAAAAGTTTGGGGATTTTAATATCCACATAGTAAAAAATCTGGAACAATATAACATCCAAATTGGCAGCTGTTATCTGGAGGAGGGGCTCATGGAGGATTTTATTTAATACGCTTGTTTGAATATTATACAGCAAACACGTGTGACTTCCGTACTACAGCTACGCAAACATCTACCTCGCCGTTTCAGGGACACACTGTGGTGAGCACACCCCAGCACTGGCGACAGCTCGCGGCCACACACGACTACCACAGTCATACTCCCAACAAACCACCCTTTCCTGAGCTCTGGCTCCGTGTTGCCCAAACAGCAACCCAACTGGGTAAGTTCTACTGTTCTCACTGATAAAGAAGAAACCACGCTGAGAGAGGCTGAAGAACTTCATGAAGGTCACACAGCTCGTACACGGTGAGGTCAGGGTTGGACTGTAGGTCTGCACGACTCTCCACTCCTGGTCTTCTTACAATGCACCCACGATGGGTACCCCATAGTCCTTCGCAGTCCAGCAGGATCACCTCACGGTCTGTCTCCCGAATGACCCAGTTGGTTACAACGCACAGGTGTTCAGGATAGGGGCAAAAGATTCGGCCAAGAACCTGGGGCTTCAGATGTAGAGGGGAACCTCCCTCCCTTTCCTTGGGCTGTTAAACTACTACTGTAGGGGGAGAAGGAGGATGACAATTCCCAAAAGAGGTCCTCTAGGGGGAGAGCACGTAGACAGAGCTGTGTTCCAAGCCCGTTGGGAGCCACGTTCCCTTGGGTGCATTCCTTACCCTCTCTTTTCCCCGGGCCCCCTCTATGTGCCAGGCACCCTGTGTTACGTGGTATGACCCTTCAAACCTGCTTCCTTGTCAGTGAAAAAGGGTAAGGACACCTGGCACGTAACACGGTGAGATAAACCACCTGGTTCCAGTAAGCATCGCTAAGTCAGCTGATGGTTTCAGGTCTCAGCTGCATCCTGCTGGGTGGCACTGGAAGACAAATGTCTCCGCAGGACGGGAGGTCACTGTGGGGGGGAATACTGTGGCCCTC
Organism: Phoca vitulina; assembly: GCF_004348235.1. Classification (NCBI taxonomy): domain Eukaryota; kingdom Metazoa; phylum Chordata; class Mammalia; order Carnivora; family Phocidae; genus Phoca; species Phoca vitulina. The sequence continues at coordinate 28,825,698 of NW_022589706.1, forward strand.
TCCTCAGATTTGCTGGGCACCGTTTACCATAGGATGAGGGGAAGTCACCTCCTGCTCACGTCTCTCTGTCAAAGTTAGTCTATGGACGCAATTTCAGATCATCACCAAAGGATCCAAAGACCTGGATCCTAGTCCCATGTTGAATGAATGCGAGGTAAATAAGCCTCTTAACCTCTCTGAGTCTTGGTTTCTCATTTTAGATTAGATGGTTTAGGAATCATCTAGTGCTCAGATTTTTATCAGCAGAGGATTTGTTAAAACCCTTTGACTTACAACAAAAAAGAATGAGCTGGTAGCTTTTCTTTGGCTAGTTTTCCATTTATACCAGATGCTTTTAATTTTTTACTCTTAATAAAAAGCCTCTGCCTACTGTATGGCAAAAACTTTGCCTGATAACCTTTAATCTAGAGACCTGAGAATACAGTTTCTTCTTTTGAGTATGATTATTATTGAAGCCTTGGATATTTTAAATCAGATCCATTACTAGCGATCCACTTAAGGAAATAGCCTCGATATGTAGCCACGGTGTTTTTCCCTGAAGGCAGAACTTGGAAAAATGATACTGCAAACTTTTAACAAGGTTCATTCTTTCGGGGCTAATAGACACTCCTTGATTCGAGTGTGGAAGTAAAAGCCAGCCATAAATAGGGACTTCAGAGCGATCTTTGAGATGTCTTTCAAAAAATGCAGAAGAGTCAAAGTGGCAGCTACTTCACTGATTTAACACCTTATAAATTTGCCAGGAAGAAACCATCAGCCCAAGGCCAGGCTTCTGCAGGAGGCGCACCCTTCCGAGAGTGGAGAAGGGTAAATGCAGCGCCAGGCGCAAGCTTGCTCCTCTCTCTTTGTAAACGCGGTGGGAAGAATTAAACTCCAGGATTAATTCCACACCAGCCACACGCCCAAGGGCTGCCTGATCAGTATGCTCTCGGCGGCTATTTCTTGGGAAAATGAACGTGGGAGTAATTGGCAATGTTTTCATTAAAAGAAGCCTGAAATAACAGAACTACTTGGCATGTGTAAGTGGGCATCCAAATGAATAGGAAATTCCTCAAAATAAACAGCACGCCAGAATGACAATGTCTGCTCCAGCTTTTTGGAGGAGGATGCGTCCCCTCTTCCCCCCGCACGGCCACCTACTTCATATGCAATGCACGACCTTCTACTTTTCACAAACTGAGCACGTAGAGCCAAGACTTGCCAGTGTGCTTCTCGCTCCGTTTTTGCAGAACTCCGTTTCATGCTCCTTTTTGATGCGTCTTTCATCACTGGGGATCTTTTGAGCCTCTGGAGCACCAGCACAGACCAGCGTTCTCCACACGACAATGAAGCAAAAACTATAAAACTTTATGTCATGAAAACTCTCACACCCACTCCCGAACCTCGAGGTCTATTTTTTCCCCTTAGCTTCAAGGTTTTTTTTGTTTCTTATCCCTGACATTTCTTAGTTGTTTGCCCTGGGTCCAGGCCCTTAGCCTCTTTGTTCTTCAGTTTATTCATCTGTAAAATAGGAACAAGAGCGGCACTCATCCCCTAAGAGTGCCGCGGGGATTACACCCATTAATCCATAAGGCTCACGGTGTGATAGCACACAACGTGGGCTCGATGTGCGTGCTGAGCGGTATGCCAACCAACTGTGAGTGACACAGAGGTCTGCCACGAGGAAGTTTCCTAACCTGTTTTGGATCACGGAATCTTTTGGAATCTGATGAAAATACCCCAGAAAGAAATGTGCAAGAACCCACAGTTTTATGCACAACCTTAGCAGGATGGGGAGAAAGTTCAATAATGCCTGGAACTCATTCACAGACCCCCTTCAAATCCATATCCTGCAGTTAAAGATCTCTGAACTGAATTCTGGATTTATGCAGATTTACCATCTGGTGTCTGGAGTTTCAGAGAATTCAGCTCAGGAAAAGGTTCTGTCCTTCCCAGGACCAAAGGGTGACAGAAGCACCTGTCTTTGACGAGCGTGCCTTACTTTGCAAGCTACTTCCCTTCCCACCTCCTTGCTCTTGCCTCCCAGCACCACACAGCCTGTTAACCTGCAGATGCAGGGAGTCAGAGCTCCAACAGGAGAAGTGTGAAGATGAGGATCTAAAGCGGTGTAAGGTTATTGAAATTCAAGGCACATTCCTCTAAACAAAGGACTTTCTCATGCCGCTGGAAAGAAGACACAATAGTTACCAGTCAGCTTACTAATGAGGGGAAAAGGGATATTTGAGAGCAACCAGGAAATGAGTTTTTTTTTTTTTTTTTTTAAGTCCATGTTTGAAGAGAGCAAGAATTCACAAGTGTTTGCTTTCATCTGGGCTGTATTACAGTAAAACAACAACAACAACAACAACAAAACAGACTTGCTTCTCTGAATATCTGTGAAAAGAGAATACACATACAACTTATATCGAGGTCTCAAGTGGGAAAGAACTCATGCCACGTTATGGTTTCAAGGTATAAAGTTTAGGGCATAATCAAAGGACAAAATTACATAAATTATACCTGAATTGTGAAACCATGGGCTGGCTTCCTTCCTGAAAGTAGGGGTGGAAAAACAAAAAACTACTTGAGACCCAGAAGGCTCCTCTCTGACTTTGACAAAGAAGCGGGAAAAAGACAGTTCTACGCTGGAAAAGTGGTTTCCATGCAAGAAGTGCCACTGGGACATAAAGTACCAGTAGGATATAGACAAGAGTCCCAGTTAAAACCATGGTGAGTCTGTGGGTGAATTCTCTTCCATTCCACACACCAGGCCATGTGGAGGGCCTCTTTCGGGGAAGGCACATTCTTAAATCTGTTTCTAAATTTTCAAGAGGATTTAGGGCTATCACTATGTAGCCAATTCCCGTTTCTTTGTGGAGACAGAGTGCTGGTGTAGCCAAAACAAAGAGCCAAGACATTTGATCATTTGAATTTTGGAAACTTCCATCTGGAGACAAGTATTCCTGATATTCTGTACACTCGGTAATACCGCCACAAAAACAGACATCAACACTAAGTAATAGCAAAATCACCACAATGGCGCCCGTTTTATTGAATCTGCTGCCCACCCAGGCTCTGTTCTTGGCACACGTTATCGCCAAGCCACCCAATAACCCTGCAGGGGAGCATCACAACTCATTTTACAAACAGGGAATCCAAGATGGCAAGGAATTTAACTTGCTCAACACCCCCACCAAAAGAAAGTGGTGGATCTCCAGATAGAACCAGCGGGTCTGCTTGCCCGTCTCTTCCCCGTGGCTCTTGGTTCTAGAGCACCTGGCTCCTGACCGAGCCCGCCTCTCTCCCACTTAATGCACTCTCCTCAGGACCTACCCCTCGATGAAGACAGGTGGTCTCAGCTCTCTGCTCCTATCTCCATCCTATTGGATTTTTGGTTCCACCACTGTTGGACCCGGTGACAAAAAGTAAGTGCTCTGTTCGGTCGAAATAACCTTCCTAGGCAAAGGCTGAGGGTTTCATCCTTTACTGAGCAGCCAGTTATCTTGTTGCTGCCCTGCTTATGATCCCCTCCCAAACTCCCCGTCTGTCTCTCTCTGACCCCACTTCCAGCCTCACCCACAGCCTGCTGGGCTCCAGCCACACTCCCATCCTTCTGTGCCCAAAACACACATGCCTGTTTCTCCCTTGGAACTCCTGTGCTCACTCTTCCCACTGCCTGGATCCCGTCTGCGCCCAAGTCTCCTAGGGAGGATTCCTTCTTACTGTCATCACCTCCAGAAAACCCCTCTGGGCCACCCAGTCATTGCCAACCCCTGCAGCCATCTAAAACTACTCTGCTTTTTTACTGTTCTTCCTTCTACCCCACAGAAAAGGGGAAATCTGTGGGAGCCGGAACTTTTCCTGCTGTGTTGACTCACTACCCTAAGTATTTGCTCACCGCTGCCTGGCATAGTGCCACGTGATCAATACATATTTTTAAATGAATGAAAGAATAACTAAATAGAGTAAACAAAGAACTTCCCCCCACCCCCTTACTCCTGATCATGTTGGTAAGAACCTAAGGCAATGATGCTGGGCATAATAGGGAGTTGGCTGGATTTCGTTTTCTCCTGCTGTTGTTTACCACACATGGCACTTTGAAAATGACTTGAGCTCACATTCCGTTTTCATGTCATCTGAAACTATTTCATGTGAATGGGCAGGAGGAGAGTTCTGAAAAGATAATCAATCTCTTGTGACTCTATTCGAAGTGAGGCAAATCTATACTTTGATCATCTCCAGCAGAAACAACAATAATGTTTCCAGAGTCCCTAACTAGATTCCTTCTTCAGAACATTTGTCTAAATGAAAAACAGCTCCTCTGCCCCTGAAGAAATCAATATATAAATTTCCACTGTACACTGATTTCTATCAAGACTTATCAACTCCCCAGATAATTTTCTTTATATTTGTACTCTAAAAGAAATAAAGGTTCGCTTATCATTTAGGGAAAAGACCCCGGACAACACATTTCCATATCCACCGAAGCAGAGGAAGTATGAAGGGCTGCACCATGAAGCACCACAGAACATTCCAGAGGGACTGGGCTATCTTAGCAGGAGTCAACTTTATAATACAATTTGAAAGAATACCCATCCTTCCTCTTCAGTAAGGTTACTTTTTCTATGCAGCTAGTCTCTTTGTGACAGCCTCTTTTTTTCTTTTCCAACAAATACAAGAAATCTTTAAAAAACAGAAACCACAATCCCATTACGGTAGCATTCTGTTTTTACTGTCTGAATTTACCTTCCTTTTATTGTCCGTATGTGTTCATATTTGACAAATGGAATAATAGCACCTTGAAGAAGCTTAAGGGTGGGCCTGGGATGTTTGAATAATGGTTTGTCACAGAAGTACCCCAAATAGCCTGACCTCCTCCAGGAATCCGGTTTGGAGACTGGTTTTCAGAATATCGCACAGCTGGCCCAAAGTGACTGAACCTTCCTCCTTTTGAAGGACAAGGTCCTTTTTTAGCTGCCGCTGTGGGTTCCACTCGGGTCCTTTAAATCAGGGTGAAAAACCATGGCCCCGGGGCCACAGACCATCTGCCCCCGTCTGTTTTTATAAAGTGTCACTGAACACAGCCACACCCATTCGTTTCCTACCGTCTATGGCTACTCTTGGGCTCGGAGAACAGAGCTTGCAGAACAGTAGCTGCGACAAAGATGATATGGCCCACAGAGCCCCGAGTATTTAATATCAGGCCTTTTCCAGAAAAAGGGCCAAAACCCTGCTTAGATGATGCCCTGATTCAGGGGCGCAACATACAATGTAGACAAACACTGAGATTCGTCGCAGCTAAATAATTGGTGACACTCAGTACAAAATGAAAACGGGGGGCTCCGTGTGAAGAAATGAAGAACTGCAAGATGGTAAGAGCAGAGCCTTAAACCGAGCGCACGCTAAGCCTGTGTGGCAGCCTGAGCTGCTGGAATAATCCTTGTGACGGGTGACAGACGCCAAAGCCAGCTAGAAACGATTCTATCCAGATGCGGGAATAAGAGTGCTGCCAATTTGTAGCTTCTTGAGAACCAAAAACACCTTTTGCTCGACTGAAATCTTACGCGTACGTCTGACATGAGAGTCGGAGTCAATATGGAGCTCTGCCTCAACCATTTTATTTCAAAAAGGTCGCATGTAGGCTATGAATGTTTTTCTTGGGCCGGGGGTTGGGGGTGGTGGTGGTAAAGGGCCGGAGATCACACTAGACTTCTTGCAAACAGCATTTTCATGTAACCTGGCAAACAGATGCATGCTTTGACATGACAGAATCAGGCCAAACCAGCCCTGATTGTCAACTGTGCTCTCTGCAGTGGCTTTTCCTCGATCATAATTATTTCAACTGTCATAATTTATTCATCCCCAGACAAGCTTCCACATTCCAGGGTAACTAGTCCAGGCACCCAGGTCAGAAGGGCTGGCAGCCCCCATCACTTCTGTCCTTCCTCAAGCCTAAAATTCTAACTACGGAAGGAATATCTTCTGTGGCAGTATTTTTTTGGGCAAAACCAAAACAAAGTTGGTTTCAAAACCAAAGTTAACTGGCAAAGACATTGTAAGCTTTCAAGTTCATACACCTGAAGGTGGGAGGGTGCAAAAAAAAATCCCATCAGAAACCAGAGACTTCATTTCTATACTTCACAGGTACAAGGAAATAGCTTTTCTAGCTCACAGAATGCTCAGTGATTTGACCACAAGGTTACCAAGGAATTTTACTCTGATTTTAGATACATAGGGAACAAATTTTGTTTGCGACAATATATCAGTTGTTGGGACTCTGAAGAATGTCCCACGTGAAATAAATAATGTCAAATGCAATTATCAATGGTTTCTTATAAAACGGGAGCAAAGGTAGAGTAATTCTATATGGATTAAAGCTTAAACCTGTCTTCTTTCTTACGTGGATCCTTTATTTTTATGACAGAACAAAGAAAATGCTCAAAGGTCTGCTACCAGTTGAGAAGGCTAGGCAGGGCAATGAAGGGTGAAAATGTCCTGGAAAGATGGCCATACGCACGGCACTCCATGGGACAGGTCTGCTCACCTTCACCCACAATAGAGAATGAAACAAAATTAAGTCGAGGTCTTGCTACAACATAAATTGAAACTGAGTTGCTCCATTGCTTAATAACTTTGTCCTTAAATAGGCATTATTTCTTTTCATCTGTTCAAACAGAAATAAACAATGAATCGAAACATCCAGGGGTGGTCCTAGAATACTGCCCCCCCCCCCCATCTACTGTAGTCAATCTTGCCCATTCAATCTCCACAACCCACTTCCCTTCATTCCCTCTGCCACAGCTTTGATCTCTCCTGGACTAGGACTTGCTAGCGGGTCCTCCGGCTTCCACTTCTGCTCCTGACATCCATTCCCCTCACAGCATTCACTGAGATCTTTTTTTTATGAAACAAACTAGATCATGGCATTCCCCTGGTTACCACCCTTCAAAGGCTTCTCATGGCATTAGAAAGAAAACCCAAACCATCACCCACAGCCAAAAAACCCCACAGAATCTTGTCCCCACCTGCCTCCTCCACCACAGTGCATATCACTGGCCCTCTTGCTCCTGGCTCCAACCTTGCTCGCCTCCTCTCCGATCCTTGAACGTGCTGCGCGCTCCTCTGCCTCAGAGCTTCCTACTTGCTCCCCATGTGCCTGGCTTCTCAGGACTCTGGTTCAGCTCAAATGTCACCTCCTAGGATGGACTGCCTCTTGGTGGCCCCTTTCCCCACTGAACTACTCTGTTGCATTCTCCGCATCACTGACCATCTTCGTGGCACTTATAATCTATATCATCATGCTCCCTAAATTGTTCTTCTGGCTCATGTCCTGCCTCTTTGCACCCTGTCTGTCTCATTCCATCCTGTACCTCACAAGACGCCTGACACACACATGTTCCGTATGTGCTGAACAGCAAGATAATCTACAGATTATAATAAATATCAAGTACATGGGATGGTCATAGTTAAACCCTCCAAAGAGAAAGCAAAGTATTTTCATCTATATAAATTCATCTGCCCATTCAACAATTCAATTATTTATGGAGAACATCCTATGCCAGGTACTATATTAGGACCAGAAGAACCCAAAGGTCTAAGAATTTCTCAAAAATGTTATAGTCTGTGTTTAAAATAAGCACTTAGAAAAAAATAAGTTACACTACTATTTAGGATGTTTTCATGTAACCCTAAGGGATTTGTGGAAAAGTCTGGAAACCCAGATGAGTAAGAAGTTACATATCATCAATACACTCTAAAAAAAAAAAAAAGAAAGAAAAAGAAAAGCAAACCAAACCAAACACACACACACAAACCCACCACCCCATGAAAAGTACAGAGAGAGTAAATCGGGGTTTTTCAACTGTGCTCCAGGACTTTAAATCTAGGAGTCACCTCTTCACACTTGGGAGACTGTGGACAGATGGAAATCTTTGCTCAGTCAGTGGTAGAGAATGGAATTCATTTCCCTGGGGGGTTGTTCAAGATGAAAGCTGTTGAGGTGAGACCAGGAGACTGGGTGACTGACAGTTTTTGAAACAGACTGGAATGACCACATCCAAATAAACAAAGCCCCTGTTCAAACCCTTTTAGAACTCAACTTCTGGCCCTCCATGCAGTCCCAGACTCCTCTGAGAGGTATCCAGGATCAAGGGATGCAGGTGCAAAAAGACTGACCCAACGGTCTGATTACTACCTCCACCGCTGGACAGGAGGTGACCTTGGCCCCGCCTGTGCGCACCTGCAGCCTTGGGCTCAGCGGACCTCCAAGGCAAGCAGCCAGCACCAACATCCTCTTGCCTCACCTCAGTGTTATCCGTACTATTTCTCAGGTGTGCTCCAGGTCAAAGGATCTGAAATGGATCCTCTGACAGCATTATGTGAGCTCCAAGAAAGCAAGTGGGTACTTGTTGCATTTCCCATTTTAATCACTAGTGCAAGGCCCAGCGTGTAGCAAGTGTTCAATAAATACTTATTAAATAAATCATCCCCATCACTCAAAAGCTAGGACTCGCTACAATGATAGAGGAACTCATTAATGCACCAAGTGTCAGAAGGGTGGGGTTCCTGACCCACCCAGCACAGAGCCCATGCCTTCAGTCTGAGCCTCACTCCCTGCTGAGCCAAGAACCACCACACCTTCTTCTATGATAACGGCTGATGCTTTGTGGAAAGTTTTTCTCCCATTCAGCTCTTTACTCACATTTCATTCTGGACAACACAGCCACCAATAACTTTTACAAAACGATGGACAAAATAGGGATTTAAGGCTATTTTCCTCACAGTACATTATTCTAAGTCCCTGGGAAAGGCTTCAGGGCACCAAATAATTCCTTTCACAAAGCAGCACCAACCGCCAGGCAGTGGCAAAGATCTGAACTTGAGGGAGAAAACTTGCAAACCGCTTTTGTGTCGGAGTAAGGCTGGAGGAGAAACTGCCCAATGGTCTAAGGAAACGAAAACAACAATACGAGGAAAGCACACACAACCCACCATTCAGGATTCAAGTGAAAGCCAGGCTGCGGCTGCAGTTATAAAACGAAAGAAAAAGACTAATGGGATAGCCTGCTCCTCCGCCTTCTCCTACCCAAGGCGGTAATGAAGATTCACAGCCACATATTAATTAGGGAATCAACAGACGTGCCTGGTTACAATACTGGTACAGGGAAACAGATAATGGAGAGAGAAGGCACAGACTCCCCGAGAAGCCAATCGAATGTTGTATGCAATATTTCCTTCCTGTTTTTCTTTTTTTAAAAACTCCTTTTTGATTGCCAAGAGCAAGGAGGTGACAGGTTGGCTGATTTTCTACATTTTGGGACTCTGAAACATTTTCTCACATGGAAGTCACACAGATATTCTAAATCATATGGCTACAATTATTTGTAAACGAACCGTCTTTCTACACCAAAGAACATTGCTTTTAATCCAAAAATCGGATTACCAAGATCCTGCAATTGTTTTTCACTCCTACGAGACAAGAAGACATAACTGTGGATTCACCAGAGGCCATGTGAGATGAAAGCACTCATTTACTCAATCATAACACTGGCCGCAAGAGAAATGCCCAGTGCACAGCATCCGAACAGCCCACCGCTGAGCAGCTTCCTGCTGCGCTGGTCAACTGGGATCCCCACCCCTCCAATCCCTCCAATCTTCACCCTTCTCCCCTCCTCAGCCCTTCCCGCCGCCCACGACCCCGCACTTCGCTAAGCGCCGACTCGGGGGGAAGGGAGGGCGCAGCCTTTGTCCCGCGGGTCTCCCGGGCCCGCCTCGCTGTCCCCGCGAGCCAGCTCGGGCTCGGACCCCGCTCGTCTGTCACCTCCGCACGCACCTGCAGACAAAGGCCCGCCGCCCCTCCCACGTCTCTCACCTTGGCCTCCCGGGCGGCCCCGGCGCTGGGACGAGGACAGCGGTGACCAGGCTAGCCAGCCCGCCGCGGCCGCTCGCTCGCACCAGCAGCCACGCGTTCCTCCCGTCTCAAGTTGAAGCGAGCAGCGACCGCGCCTCCCGGCGTCCGCGCGGGGCCCGCCGGCGCTCTCCGCCCCCCGCCCCCCGCCCCCCGCCCCCCGCCGCCGCCGCCGCCGCCGCCGCCGCCCATTGGCTGCTGGGGAGGAGCCGCCCAGCCCGCCCCGCCCCCTCGCCAGGTGTGCCCCTCAGGTGCCCCCGCCAGGTGTGCCCCTCAGGTGCCCCTGCCAGGTGCTCCCAGCCGCCAGAGGCCGGCCCAAGGCGAGCAAAGAGCCGGGTCGACTCCCCTCCTCCCCGACAAACCCCAAATTCTAGGCCGAACATCTCCCATTTGGGACTCTCAGGACTTGGAAAGTTCATTCTAATCCCGCGGAACCGCTTTAGGAAGTTGACGCCCTGGGCTTGGGTTTCTGGTTCCGAACAGACCCAGCTTGATCCGTGCTGGGGGTGCGGCGGCGCAGCAAGTGGCCGGGGTGGGAGCCAGAAAGCCTTTGCAATGTCAAGACAAAGCCGGGGCAAACTGTAGTTTGATAAATCAAGCAGCAAGTTTTGAACGGAGCTGAAAGGTATTTTGCGCAGATTCCCTGCCGATTTACACGAAACACTTAACAGCCCACACAAGTAGTTCACCCCTACACACCTTTTCCAATTTTCCAATTTTCCAATCCCCGCCTCTCTTAAGGCACCTTTTGTTTAATGCTGACTTGGAGCCAAGATGACACTGGCGTCCCAACACTGTCATCTCTAGTTGAGAAAACCCCGTACACAGCAACAGGAAAGTGTCCAGCTGGCTAAGGGACAGCATTTTCAATGAGTGCTGGCCAGTCACTGACTAAAATAGAATTTGAAAGGAAAATCCAAGGTGTACTGTCTTTATTCTGTGTGCACTGAAAGTACTTCCTCTACTAATTGTTTCTGAGCAAGATGTTTGATTGGACAATTAAACAAGTGAAACAGGCAGGGGACATCCTCGTGTTTTCTGCTATCCTCAAAGTACCATGCACAGAATTTATGAAATACGCACAGAAAATCAAGGGAGTATATGCAACTAGGAGGTCTCATCCGAGTTTTGTTTTTTTTTTTAAGATTGTATTTATTTATTTGCGAGAGGGAGACAGCGTGAGAGAGAGGAGAGAGAGAGAGAGTGCAAGCATGAGCAGGGGGGAAGAACAGAAGCAGAGGGAGAAGCAGACTTCCCACTGAGCGGGGAGCCCGATGTGGGGCTCGATCCCAGGACCCTGGGATCATGACCTGAGCCAAAGGCAGACTCTTAACTGACTGAGCCACCCAGGCGCCCCCTTGTCTGAGTTTAGTAAAACATACCACACGTGTACTGGAAACTCTTTTAATGCTCATGTTTTAAAAGCAGATTAAACATCTACTTGTTTGTTCAATGTTTATTCAGCTCTTCCTAAAGGTCGGGTTCTCTGCTGACAGCTCTGTATTAGGCTTTTCTGGCGATCAGCTGTTTTTCAAGGGAGGACACGTGTTAACTTAGGGTATAACGGGATCTATGACCAGTAATACCTCAGCTATTAATTAACTGCTCTGGCAACCAGCGCTGTTCGGAACGCAGCCTAAACTGGAAGTGGGGGTGAGTTGGGGGCTTGCGGTTCAGCAGTCAGAAGAGGCATCACCGTACACTGGAGACGTGAACTGATTTCACAGAATCCCACCCGTCACCCCTTCGGCGGCTGCCCTTCCTTCCTTCCACTAATTCTAGTGAGTCTGGTTACTTGCCTACAGCAGGATGGAAGGGACAAATCAGACAGAGCAGCCAGACACCCAGAGGTGACACCGTGTGACAGCTCAGCCTTTGCTGACAGGGACGTCATGCTTGACAAGTCCTGCCAACTCTACCCGCCACTGTTCTCTCCAACTCCACTGCCTCCACCCTCGATCCCGCCACCGTCTTCTCTCATCTAGATGAGATGATGGCTGAGGCAGTCTTCCAACCGTCTCCCTGGCTCCGCTCTCATCCCCGACTGGCTATTCTCACCGCGGCCACCCATGCATCACGAATCACCAACCTGAGCATCCATGCTCAGCCTCTAAAACCCTACAGGGGCTTCCCGTTAACTGGAGATATGGTCCATAATCATTTCCAGGGTCTCTGAGGCCACCTGGGATCTGCTCCTTATTCCTAATCACATTCCCTCTCCTTCTCTCTTGCACCAGCCTCATCTTCCAGTTTCTGGAACATGCCCAGCTACTTCCCACCTCAGCCTTGGCACCATGTTTCCTTCTTCTGAAATGCTCTTCACTGCACCGCTCACCTGGATAATCCCATTCATCCTTCGGATCTCAGTCCACTCCCTTGAGAAAAATCTTCCTACCTGGCAGTTCTACACCCCTACCCCTTCCATTCCCCAGTATTCTGGGGTCTTTTCTTTATAGTCCTCTTCTCATTCATTTTATGTTGAGTTTTATACACTTGGCTTCGTTCCTGTAAAGAATTCAACCTTGGCCAAACAGAAGTCTGGCCTTTCCCCCTTGGCTACTGGCAGTAATCTCGAAGACCATGGAGTGTCATACCTACCACTAGTGTTTTTGTTTGCCTGCAGGTCTTGGGTCACATTAGATAGTCTAACGATGTGATTTAGGGTAGGGGCTTTGGGTTATTTGGCATCAATTCCACCTCTGGAGGGGCTAGAGACTGAGGTCAACCACATGGGTCATCAACCATGCCTGTGTGATGGAGCCCCAATAAAAATACTGGACTCCAAGGCTCAGATGAACCTCCCTGGTTGACAGTACTCTGTGCATATCGTCACACATCAATCCTGGAAAAGTTATGCTGTCCATGACTCCAGAGGGAGAGGACAACTGAAGCTCCATGTTTGGAAATTTCCTGGACTCTGCCCTAGGTACCTCTTCTCTTGGCTGATTTTCATCTGTATCTTTTAGCTGTGATAAACCCTAACTGCGAGTATAATAGCTTGTAGTGGGTTCTGGCTTTCCAGTGAATTAGTGAACCAAAGACTGCTCTTGTGGACTTTCCCCATTATATTTTCAGCATCACCCACACTTCCTGACACACAGTTAGTGCTTGATACACTGAATAAAGATCAAATGTAATAAATTACTATTTTTTTCTATAGGTACTTTAAAAATGAGCATGTAATGAACATGCAATGCCTTTTCAACTTAAAGAATACCTTTTCATTTGGCCAACTCCTACTTCTGAGTCAAGGCCCAGACCTAAAGTCACCTCTTCCATGAAGCCTTTTCCTAGTCGCCAGGGCTCGCCGTTCTTTCTTGCCATTGTGTTCTCTGGCCTTTTGCTCTGCTTTCCCAGCAGTCAGTGGCACCAAAACATTTTTGTGAACAACCTATGTTAGATAAACTCTGAATGCATAGTGTAGGCCATGGTGCTTACACACAGCAAGTACACGAAATGCATTTGTAGAATGAAGGCAATTAAAAAAAAAAAGGTTTGGTTTATAGAAAGACAGGTTCAGGGGCACCTAGGTAGCTCAGTCAGTTAAGTATCTGCCTCCAGCTCAGGTCATGATCTCCAGGTCTTGGGATGGAGCCCTGCATCCTTGCGTCCCTGTGTCAGGCTCCCTGTTCAGCAGGGGAGTCTGCTTCCCTCTCCCTCAGCCCCTCCCCCCTGCTCATGTTCCCTCTCTCTTTCTCTCAAAATAAAATAAATAAAATCTTAAAAAAAAAAAATAGAAAGATAGGTTCAGCCATCTATGAAATTTTGGTACATATTACAGTTGATTCCCTGAAAAATAAGGTAGCTGTTACCGTAGTAACTATTTTAATGGTGTACAACTCGATCGTTTTCTTTTCAAAAATAAAAATGTTCCTCAAAATTATCCACTTTAAAAACCTGACATGCTTTAATGAAAGTGTGGAAGCAGATTGCCAAACTTTCAAAAGTCATCTGACTCCCTAATTAGAATGAAATATTACAGTTTTACATACTACATTAAGAAAATAAAATAAAAAACACAACCACTAATCTTTCTCTCCTCCACACAAACCTAATTGAAAATTCAACCAGCACACTAATAACCTATGATGTCCCCAAGTAGCATAGAAAAATCAATTTTATTTCCTTCAGACCTGCATTTAAACTGGATAACTGCTATAATGTGCAATAGCCATAACCCAATTTCAATTTGTTTGATTAAATGAGTATAGACATTAAACAAGAAAGTCACAGGATTGTCATAACAATGTTCACGCTGTTAACTCATTACAGAATAAAGCATTTTCATTTGCTCCTAGAAAACATGCCACTAGAAAATATATAAATATGAATTCAAACAATCCTTGAGTCCTATCCACAAAGATCTTTGCATTGTCTCACGCAGAGATAAAAGCAGCTTTGAACTTGGAGGGCCCTGGAAACTCTGCCTGAATTTTGGATGAGGAAAACTCCAAATGATTCCTTAAATATAGGAAGTTGTATTTAAACATTCCTTTGTATCACGCTGTATAATTATTAAGGATATCCAGGCAACACCCAGGTCAACGGTTCTCAAATTATAATGTGAATAATTATTAAAATGAAGATGTCAGGGCTCAGTCCAAGAGTATGATTCAGTAGGTCTGGGGCGACCCCCCCGCTCTTTTCATATATGCACCTGAAGGATTCGGAGGCAGGTGGCCAGTGGACTATACGTTCAGAAATGTTTCCAGAGAAGGGACTGGACCTGTATGGATGAAGGCAGTCAAATGACACAGATAAAGACAATAGACAATGCAATGTTGTACCTTCTTCTGTGTCCCTGACTAGACTGAGCTCCTGGAAACTCAACCATGCCTTATTTGATTTTGGTATCTTTGGTGCCCAGCTCAGCGGGAAGCACTTACTAAATTAATTTCATTGTAGTAAAACAGCATGCCCCCACACTCACACTTACCTGGACATCAGGAGAATTCAGCAAGGATGCACTTCTGGGGGTCACATGTGATCTCAGAAAGGTTATTGATAGAGTAGGTGGGATGTTTGGGCAGGCCCTTGACCTAGATCAGGGCCTTTCAAACTTCAGGGTGCAAACGCATCCTCTGGGGATTTGTTCAAATGCCAACTCTGATTCAGTAGGTTTGGGATGGGACCTGCATTTCTAAAAAGCTCCCAGTTGTTGTGGATGCTCTAGCCCAAGACTCCACTTAGAGTGGCAAGGACCTGGATGTAAATTAGCCCAACAATGGCCACAAGGGCAAACTCAGACCTACAATGAACTTGAACAAAAGCCAGGGAATTGTGCACCGAGAGTAATATTTCCCGACTTATTTTAAAGGACTATGTACCACGGATGGTTGCTCTTAGAGCAAGACCTAACACGACTTTTTAAAAGAAAACCTCCACCGCTCCACAAAACATCAGATATAGAAGAAGCTTTGCTTGCACTCACATAAGGATAGGACCTTTATTCTAAAAACCCTCCAGGTTTGGGGTGCCCGGGTGGCGCAGTCGGTTAAGTGTCTGCCTTCGGTTCAGGTCATGATCCCAGGGTCCTGGGACAGAGCCCCGCATCAGGCTCCCTGCTCAGCAGGGAGTCTGCTTCTCCCTCTCCCTCTGCCGCTCCTCCAGCTTGTGCTCTAATAAATAAATAAAATCTTAAAAAAAATAAAAAATAAAAACCCTCCAGGTCTGACTGTAGTATGCGCTAATAAAAATTTTGAAAAGAAAAAAATTCTCCTGTCCGACAGCCCGAGGACTTCACGTTCTGCCCCATAAAATGAAAAGGCTATTTATAATAGATGCGTACAACAAAAATTTTTTGTAAGGGAAAGACATTTCCAAGCGCTGGTCAGGGTGTAGAGCTCATTTCCTGCATGCAATTTTCAGCAGACACAACCTCCCACTAGACCAAAGACAGTGGGCATTTCCCTGGCATTCACTGTACTATGAAGAGATTGGACTTATCCCTCTTCCCCCGACCTCACCTGCTAGTTTTTCTGTTCCCAACTGCTAGGTGGTGGGAGGTGAGCATACATCGTTACCCTCTATGATTCAGAATCCCAGTTCAGCACTCAGTTCTTAAAACACGTCTGCTCAACGATCTCCCTATGCAATCCCCTGGCAGGCAGAACTGCAGGAAGGTGCAGGGACTCTGAAAATGTGAGGATGAAGAGAGCCAGGCTGTCTCCATGTCCACTCGGCAATGAAAACGGAGGGCCACGTGGCATGCCTGCTGTCTGCCAATTTCCACGACTAAAATTAGCAAAAAATCAGGTTTCTGTTTCTGCATTAGAAACTCAAGCTTAAACTGATATTAAATCCACAGTTGGGAGAGTGGGGGCAGGGGTCAGAGGGTAAGGACTGGTACAGTAAAGCAAAAAGAAGTTCCTGAAATCAACTGTACTTTCCCTGGTGTCTGTCCCTATCGTTTTTGCCTTTTCACAAATGTCATATATGGAATCACACCATATATAGCTTTAGGATTTTGCTTCTTTCACTTAGCACAATCGTTGAGTGTATCAGGGGTTCAATCCTTTTTATTGCTGAGAATTTCGTTGCAGGGATGTACCACAGTGTGTTTATCCATCTACTAGCGATGGATATGTGTGTTATGGCCAGTTTGGGGCAATTATGAATAAAGCCACTAATAAGAAAAACAACCCCATTTTTTAAACAGGCAAAAATTTCAACAGATATGTCACCAAAGGAGACATATGGCTTTCATAAGCACAGGAAAGATGCTCAATATCATTATTCATTAGGGAGACGCAGTTTCAAAGTACAATGAGTTATCATGTCACACATTTTAGAATGCTAAAATAATAGCAACAAAACCCCACAGAAACTTGGCCGCACCAAGTGCTGCTGAGGATACTGGGAATGCAAAATGGTAGTTACTTCAAAGAGTGGTTGGGCAGTTTCTTATAAAGCTAAATGTACCATTCCCATACAACTCAGCAATCCCACTCCTAGGTATTTACCCAAAAGAAGTGGAAACTTAAGTTCATATAAAAACCTACATGTGAATGCTTATAGGAATTTTATTCATGGCTCATGATTCGCTTCCCTTTTTAAAAAAATTTTATTTATTTATTTGAGAGAGAGAGACAGCACAAGCACGGGGAGTGGCAGAGGGAGAGGGAGAAGCAGGCTCCTTGCTCAGCAGGGAGCCTGATGTGGGGCTCGATCCCAGGACCCCAGGATCATGACCTGAGCTGAAGGCAGACGCTTAACGACTGAGCCACCCAGGCGCCCCTGGGTTTCACCTCTTATAAATAAATTCGCTCATTCTCTCTGAGCCTGTTTTGTCTATGAAAAGGAAATGGTTATAATTTGTCAACTTAATACAGCTCATAGGATAATGAAATGATGGATATGAACAGACATTTTTTCCTATCTGAAGATACAGAACTGTTCCTACATAAAGATATAAAGTGCTGCACAAATGTTAGTAATTAGTAGGTATGCCAGTCTACACCAACAGGGCACGAATAGTTCATATTAATTGCATGACCAAAGGGCCATTCTGCTAGATCAAGGATCCACAAAATTTTTCTGTAAAAGTCCAGACTGTAAATATTTTAGGTTTTGTGGCTCCTTCTGTCTGTGTCTTAACTACTCAACTCTGCCACTGTTAGGCAAAAGGAGCCCTAGACAAGATCTAAATGAATGGCTGTGGTCATGTTCCAGTAAGGTTTTATTTATGAAAACAAGCAGAGCTATGCTAGATAATGTATCAAAATTCCTCCGAAATGCCATTGTCCTTCACCACTAGGAACTCCTGCTGAGCAGGAAGATAAAACAGATACTAGCAGTTATGAATGATGTTTTTATTTAAACTCCCTCTCCCACTCCCCCTGCTTGTGTTCCCTCTCTCGCTCTCTGTCAAAAAATAAATAAAATCTTTAAAAAAAAAAAAAAAAGAGGTGAAACCAGAACTTGAGCTCATCTCATTCTCCAAATCTTCTGCTCTTGTCACAAATAAATAAAATAAAACAAATAAACAGGAAATAAATAAAGCATAGAGCACATACAGCAAGCTGATCATTTAGTGAGCCAGCTAAGATCAACCTGGATTTTCATCTGGCTAAATGCCCCGCTGAGCTCATTCAATTAAATTCAGTGCCACACAAAGTTCACACGTGAGGCTCATGTCCTCTGAGATGGTGTCCTCTTTTATCCTCATTTCTGGCACTTATAGATTGCGTGACCTGCAAAAAATGTCTCTTTCTTACAAACTATAGTCTTTTCATGTATAATGAGTTAATTATACTAATTAATTACCAGAGAGCTGATTCAGGCTTCATGGAACTAAAGCTCAGATAATTTCTGGGGCTCCCTTTCAGAAAAAAAAAAAAAATACAAAAATACTTTCCTTTTGCAAATTTTACAAAAACCATGTGAACTCATTGCTAAGCCCCCTCCCAGGGCCTTGAAAGGGGCCCTAAGTTTTAAGCTTCATTATCCTAATAGTAAACCCTCCTCTGTGCATTATCTTTCCCCCTTGATGAAAGGGAACTCATATATTCCAGATAGAGCTCTGAGTACAAAGAGTTACCTTCTGACTGAACAGACTATTTAAACCTGCCATCCCCATTGCTTCCTCTTAAAGCTGCATGACTGAAATCATTCAAGCCTAATCTCAGCCTAGAGCGGTGGTTTTCAAAGTGTGGGCCACAGATAAAATCAGCCTTACTTGGGAACTTGTTAGAAATGCAAGGTCTCAGGCCCTACCCCAGACATTCTGAATCAGAAACTTTGAGGACGGGTGCTTTCTCAAGATCTAAAGCTGATTGTGACATGGCTCAAGTTTGTCCTCTAGATCGTGGATTCCACTCGCTACACTCATGCAGAAAAAAATTTTGAGGAAAAGAGGAGAAACTACATCATTTAAGCAAGTTCTTTAACTTCTCTTTAGGAACACAAGAATCCAATGGCCAATTCTAACAGTAAGCAATCCCATTTTTAGAATTTTTGGGAAAATACGACATGCGAGACGTGTCAGGATTCACCAGAAGGAGACAAGCAAATGCTCACAGCTCAAAGTCTACTTTGATGATTCCTGAGTGCACTGATGACAAATCAAATGAATTCATGACTTATTAATTGAGTGGAAAATGTATATTTAAACACTCTTGATATAGTCAGACTGAATCAGTAATTCCAAATTCTGAATCATCTTAGAAGTTGAAGGAACTTCTCACAAAGAACCTAAATTATTACTTCAAGTAAAATTCCTTATTTTCAAGGTTGCGGGCTGGACCAAATCGATCCTTTTAACCTTCAAAGGGCCATTTTGTTATTTTTAGCCACCAAGGACCTCTTATTTTAAAATGCATTTCTCATAGAAATATTAAACTACTTTGATTTGTACCCACACTGCTTTTCCTGTCAATCAAAGGCATACTTAGCCACTAATCACAACTTCTGATCAGCATTAGCTAACCAGTGTTGCCCCTCTAAGTTGATATATTTTAATTCCCACCAGAAGCAAAGACCCTTAACATTTTGGGTGGCCTGTGCAGCTTTGTATTATACAAATGCATAATTTTCCCTTTGGCCTCTCCTCATCTCTAAAAGGCACATAAAACCTGTCCGTAAAGCTGTTGTACAGACTAAAACAAAACAAACAAACAAAACCAGATATAAGGTATTTATAGCACCTTATTTGGCACCCAAATATGGACATTGCTATTCCCATGATGATTAAGCTGTTTGAAATCCTGAAATGAGCTCTACAGTGGACACTTGTTAGCTTAAGCCTCCTGGCCCCCCTTTCTGGGAAATACCCCATCACGCAAGCCCAGGCGAATGGCAGGTTCCTGGTTGACATCTTGCATGAAGTGAACCTGGCTGGTTAATTTAGACTCAGGTGGGCGCCTGGTGTGCTGGGTGAGAGTCTCTTCCCTCAGGAATTTGGAAGTGAGTCTACGCTCTTAGACTGGCTAGAAAAGAAATGGTCATTTTTTAATTTTAATTTTTTTTTTTTTTTTTACCACATGGAGCAAAGAATGAAGCCAAGAAGAGAGTGAAAAACAGAAGTGCATCCTGACATTACCTCAGCCTCTGGGTTCCCAAGGACAACCAAATCGTCCTTTGCTGAAGATCACTCGAAATGTTTCTGTTCTGGTTAATTCACTTTGCCTCCTGAGTCTCAGTTTCCTGCACAGTTTCCTCTTAAGTATACGAGACAGCAACCCCGACAGCCCCAACAATAATAATGATGGTAAAGGCGTACCTAGTCTTTACCAGTCGGGGCACAGCCAGGAAAACTAAAACTGCTCTAAGTAGTTGAAACAGGGAATTTAAGAGAAGTGGTGACATGAGTAATGGAAGAGTTGAAAAGCAAAGGGGAGACAGGCACTCAGAGATGAGCAACAACAAGAAGCAACCTACGGCGCCCAAGCCGAAGGGCCCAGGGGTCAAGGCTACCTGGAGGAGCCACTGCCATGGTGGGCCGGGGCAGAGGAGCCACGAGGAGACCCAACCTGGGCTGGCTCCCCCTCCCTTCAGCGCCCCCCAGTGGCCAAACCCAGGCACAGCCTGCACCGGGACTAGGGCAGGCACTACGTCTATGCGGGACACCACCCTCAACTCTTCGCAGCAGTGACCCATTTACTCCCAGGAGGCAGGCAATGCTATCTGATGAGGAAACTGAGCTACAGAGAAGGGGATGTGACTTGCCCGAGAACAGGACATAGTAGTGGCAGGGCTGGGATTCAAATCTTGAAAGTCCGTTTGCTTTCTTCCAGAGGTGTGGCAAACAAAAACAAAAGGCCACATTGTTGCGTCGTCGCTGGTGTCCGTGAACAGTCCCGGTGCCTTAAACACTTACTATTCCAACACCGCATCGATGCTGTTCGTCCACAAACACATGGTGTTCGTGGTGGTTCTGAACACCGCAGACCGCTCTGTGCCCGCAGCCGCTAAAACTCAGCGCTCCTCCCGATTCACGATATCCGTCCTAAAAACAAGTTCTCCCTTTGCAATCGGGGCCAGTTTTCCAGCCAAACAATTCTTTTCTCCTTCGATACGTATTTACCAATAAACTACTGCATTTCAGATATGATGGTAGGTATTGAGAGTATTCAGTATTTGACTCTTTCTCCTCCCCACCCCCCAAGTTTTTACTTTTCCTGTATAAAAGTTGCGGGTTTTCTTTTTTTTTTTTTTTGAGAGAGAGAGAAGTGTGGGGAGAGGGAGACAGAGCAAGATGGGGTGGGGGGCAGAGAGAGAATCTTAAGCAGATTCCATGCTCAGTGCAGAGCCCGACTCGGGACCCGCGGCTTGATCTCATGACCCTGGGATCATGACCTGAGCTGAAATCAACAGTCCGTCTGTTTAACCTGCTGAGCCACCCAGGTGACCCTCTAATTTTTTTTTAATTTCAGTACAGTTGACACACAATGTAACATTAGTTTCAGGTGTACAACACAGTGATTCAACAAGTTAATACACCGTGCTCTGCTCACCACAAGTGTGGCTGCCATCTGTCCTCCACACAACCATTGACTATACTCCTCGTGCTGTACCTTTTACCCCCATGACTTACTCATTCCACAAGTGAAACCCTGCATCTCCTACTCCCCTTCAGCCCTCCCCCCTTCCTCTGGAAACTATCAGTTTGTTCTCTGTATTTATAGGTCTGATTCTGCCTAAAAGTTACTGTTACATGAGGGAGGGGCGCCGGGGTGGCTCAGTCGTTAAGCGTCTGCCTTCGGCTCAGGTCATGATCCTGGGATCCTGGGATCGAGTCCCGCATCGGACTCCCTGCTCAGCGGGGAGTCTGCTTTTCCCTCTGCCCCTCCCCCTGCTCATGTGCTCTCTCCATCTCTCTCTCTCTCTTTCTCTCACATAAATAAATAACATCTTTTTAAAAAGTTACTGTTATATGAGGACTCGGGACGATCTGACTGGGTAAGGCCTAGATGAAAGACATTCCAGTAATTAATTACTGATCCAACAGTTACGCTGCGTCATGCCTACCCTCTCCTGCTCCATGTCCACGGCAGGTGTGACCAACAGATGGCGGCCTCCTCAGCCAACCGGTTTTGGTCTCCTGGCTCTTCTCACTCCAGCAGTTCAAGTCCCTAATGTCATTAGGTCAAAGATGGCGAGTAAGCCTTACTTACTATCCTGCCATTAGGATAAACATTTCCTAAAAATAAGGCAAATGTCTGAAGGGACTGCTTTCTAAACAAAACAAGCCAGAATTTTAGATTCTGAAGGCAAATGAGGAATGTTTATGGAACCACAAAGACTTCTGAGGAAAAAAAAATTGGCTTTGACAGTTTTTGGTTTATACCATGGTATTAGTTTCCTTGTCAATTATATAGGCTTCATGCCGTAAAGGCTTATTGTCTGTGGTATTTATTACTAAAATACTTAGTGAATACCAAAATTTACTGGAATTTATGTGCATTGGCCTATCAGGTTCTACATACTACTTTAGAAATGGAAACATAGGAGGTCACTCCGCGATGCACATGCATCTCTCAAGATGAACAAAGCACAAATGAATATGCACTACACTACCTTCAAGTTTAAATGGCAGAGAGAAAAAACATTCTAGTGTCTAAAAACGTAGACACCAAATCATGTTATACATCATTTTGGAGGAAGACACAGTTGTCTGGCAATAAACTGCTCACCCATGAAATGAAATAACCCTTCTAGGAAAGGATGATTAATTATTTAATAAACACAGTGTGTTTTTGACTTCACTGTGAAAAATAAATGGGAGGAAGGGCTCTAGGAATCCCAATGGGCAGCACCGTCTGCCTCCAGCCCACCAAGTCCCACACTGCAGGTGCAGATGAGGTGGAGCTAGAGGGAGGGACCCCATGGAGCGGGGGAGGGGGGTCCTCTGCCCGGTGCCCATGGCAGGCCCTCTCATGTATTATCTCACACCATGCTGCATGGAGGTTCTAAAGCCCCCATATCTACAGAGGAGGACACCAGGGCTCAGAGTGAGTAACTTGCCCAGAGTCACACAGCCAAGAAGAGGCAGATCCAGGAATCTGCTGGGGTGTGTTGAACTCCAAGGGTCCTTCCAAGATATCATATAGATATGATATCATATAATCTGGTCCACCCAGAGGGAAGAGCTGAAGGAGGAGGATGGAGGAGCACAGCAGGTGGGGAAAAGAGCTGGGGCCACAGAGGCGGTTCCCACCATCCTAACTGTGGTAGGTTGAATAAAGGTCCCCAAAGTATCAGGTCCTCATCCCTGCAACTTGTAAATATTACCTTATAAGGAAAAAGGATCTTTGCAGAGATGATGAAGTTGATGATTTTGCGATGGGGGCATTATCCTGGATTATCTGGGTGGGCTCTAAATCCAGCCACAGATGTCCCCATAAGGGAGGGGCAGAGAGATCACACACGCAGAAGAGAAGGCTATGTGAAGAGGATGCAGGGACTGGAGTGATGGCCACTGGCAAAGAATGTCACAGCAACCAGAAGCTGGGAGAGGCAAGGGACCGATTCTTCCCAGGGACTCCGGAGGGGGCGGGGTCTTGCCAACACCTGCATTTTGCCCACTGAGACGAAATGTTGAACATCTGGCCTCCGGATGGCGAGAGAATTCATTTCTGTCGTAAGCAAGTTTGTGGCAAATACGTAATGACAGCCACAGGGAACGAACACACTGAGTTGTTGCTGTGTGCTTCTCAGCCTGGCTGGGATCCGAATACCGGGAGATACACCCCTACTCTTTCTCTGAAGTTTCCTTCTCCCTTCCCCTGTGTGATCCTCCGCACAAGAAAACACTAGGGTGTTTGCACTGACAGCTAAAAGGAGTAGCAAAAAGCACTGGTCCAGGATTTAGGGTTCACGGTTTCAGACTTCTTTAGAGGTGCAACACTGAGGAAGTCATGTGAAAGTTCTAGGTCTCCCTTTCCTCATCTGTAAAAAGCATCATGATATGTCCTTTAGTCTCTGGAAAGATTGAAGGAGAGAGTGTGCACTGACCCTTAGTAAACTATAAAGCATTATATTAAAACATGGGAAGAGTTCTCATTATTCCCCCTTCATTCTCTTCTTCGTACAATCAAAAGCATCCTTAAGCACCTAGTATGAGGATAGCATCGTGTTGAGTCACCTACAGGGAAGTAGAAGACACAGTGCTGGCTCTCAAGGATTTATAATCTTCCTGGGGAGATATACACATCTACAATCCAAGGTCGGGAAGATTAGGTGCCAATAGCATCTACATGACTGCAGAGATAAAAGAGATCACAGAGCACTGCAGTGGTGTGAATATCCAGTCCCCATCCTAGGGCAGGCGTGTACTCCCCCCCACCCCCGCCCAAGTCACACCTGGTTTATGTGACTTGCTTTGGCCAATGAAATGTGAGCAACAGTGTTAAGCATGGTTTCCAGGCAGAAGCTTTAAGAGTCAGTTCATCTTTTCCTCTTGCAACTATCTAGTCTAGTAATGACTGTATCATCGGCCTGGGACGCAGCATGAGGCATCGACCACCAGAAGCAGTGCTTCCAGCCAATCGGCCTCGGACATTTAGCAGAATGAGAGTTGTTTTAAGCCACTGAGCCCTTTGGTTGTTACTGCAGTGTAACCTCGCCAGTACTGACTGATACAAAAGGTGACAGAAAGGCTAACAGAAGAGGTGGGACCCAGACTAGGCTATGAGGACAGCCATGTCATATAATGCTTGACAGGTGTATTACAGAGTGATTCATGGGTCTCAAGGACTCACGTAATAACTTATTGTTCTACTTAATACACCCGATGAGGGTAGCGACCGTGAAGTTCTTGTTCCTGGCTACAACCTTTGGCACCAAGCACAATGGCTGACACATAGTGGGGATAATAAATGAGTATCTAATAAATCCCCAGAGAGGTAGATGGGACCATACAATGGAGGAAGGAGGGAGAAAAGAAATTCCATAGCTTGATACCTCAAGGTAGGAATGAGGATGATGTGGCCTTGGGCATGAAGAAAGCCAACACAGACCACTTAAAAATATACAGGCACAATTATGGTTAAATTATAATTGTAAGTCTTAAAAAAAAGATGGTGCCCCTTCTGGATGATGACACCTGTTTCTATTCTCTTCCTGTCCCCATTAACATACTTCTTTGGTATAACCTGTTCTAATAATGGTTCCAAGGTCTAAGAGGACGATTAACAACATTATGATTAAAAGTGACTCAAGATTTAAAGACTTAAGAGATATACCATCCTTTTTTTTTTTTTTAAAGAATCACTCTAATTTCTATAGCATAGACATACTAAAACCTTATCTTTTTAAAAAAAATTTTCCCTCCTTTTTATTTGCAACCTTGACTTAGTGAATTTAATGAATAGGATTAGGTTTTATCTTCCTTAATAAATATCCTCTACAGCTTCTCTTATGTCAAAAGACATAAGCAGGTCTTTAGCTAGAATCTATATAGAGATAAACCAAGACATTTCCTTTCAGCAAGAAAGGGGCACAGACAATTACTCTAGGCCACTGAATTTGTGGGGAAAATATATTAAGAAATTCCACACCATCCATTAGATGTAATGCTTTTAGTTAATCACCGCTTATCTTTGTGATGAGATCCCTGGTGGTAAGAAAACTAAGTATGGCAAGCAAGTACCTATAGGGCTGAGGCGGTTTCTGTGACATTATTCTTCTCTAATTCATGTCGAAAGCCACAAATGTCATTTGGATTGGCCAATAAATTTTAAGTGACTGTAGAGATATGTTTTTAACTTGGCTGTTCTTTTAGCTGCTCTAGGATTTCACATAGGGTGAAAAAAACCCCTCAAAATACTGTTGCAGAATGCACAGCATTTGCCAATTACTGAAAAATAGGGAAGCCAGCCAGGGGGAAAAAATCTGTATTTTAAACACCCTATTGGTTAATGGGGCACTTCAACTGGACTCTGTAATTATTAAAATTTATATCCCATGTGCTTCAGGATAAAATTAAGCGATTTATAATAAAAGGCAAACATTCTATCAGGCTCTTAAGTTAGAAAAGTGAAATTTAAAACCAAATAGAAGGAAGAAATAGTTCTGTAAATCAATTAGATTAAATATTAATTTGAACCGCATTCAACCATTTCTGATCCACAGAAAAAATAGCAGGCATATGGTTAAGTCTAATATTATTACCACAGTTAAGGATTTAATTTAACTCGAAACTTTCTGGCAAAAAAGCAAACACGACAAACTATGCAATTTTCACCCTTAACCAAATTCTTTTTTTTTTTTTTTAAGGTTTTATTTATTTATTTGACAGAGAGAGAGATAGCGAGAGCAGGAACACAAGCAGGGGTAGTGGGAGAGGGAGAAGCAGGTCTCCCGCGGAGCAGAGAGCCAGATGTGGGGCTTGATCCCAGGATGCTGGGATCATGACCTGAGGTGAAAGCAGACGCTTAACGACTGAGCCACCCAGGCGCCCCACCAAATTCTTTAAAGAGACAATATTGACTGACTACAAAGAAAGCTATGCTCCTAAGAATATAACACTTTTGAGTGACGTCTTTGGGGTTGGTATGCTAAGCAAAGTGTTAAAATACAGCTTTGTTCTAACTGATAGAGAGTTATTATTCAGAATCCCTAGATCAGGGTACTTCTAACCCGGCAGACCCCAGAAATGCTGATCCTCTTCAAGTTCATTGATATGAAGCAAATAATGCATTTTATGCTCACAAAGTGTTAAGTTCCAGATAGCCCAAAGCCTTCAATAGCTAAGCTGTGTATTTGGGCCTCTGAGAGCAGGAGACATTGCAAATACTATTTCCCAAAATGATTTGTCCATGGAATTTTTTAAAAAATTAAATGACAGTTATTAAGCTGGTAGAGTGTTGCTCTGTTCAAATACTTTTTGGAAAAGTTAACCAAGATCAGTGTTACTCAAACTAGGATTAGCTAGTGGTAACAGATAGCATTTTAAAAGTTAAATAAATAGGGGCTGGTGGGGGGGGGCAGCCAGGCTGGGGCCGGGTGAGGGGCTGCCCCCTCTCACCTCCTCCTCCCCCAGGAGAAAGGGCAGCTCTGCCCCCCAGAGTCTTGGAGTCTGTCTGGGCAGGGGTGGAGGGTTCTGAAGAAACGGAGGGGGCAAAGTGGGGAGCGGGGAGAGGGTGAGAATGCAGACAGATTCTGGGAGCCTGAGACTTGAGAGGGACAGATGGGGAGGGTGAGCCAGGAGTGAGGTAAGACTGAGGCAGGGATGGAGAGGCTGAGAGAAGAGACAAAGAAGCACCCCCCCCCCGCCCCGCACACACAAAAGTTAAAGAGTAGCAAAGAAAAAAAAATCAAAGAAGAGAACATACAGTGAAGATGAGTATTGTATGAAATTTCTGTTAGCTAACTGTGAATGAATAAAGACAGAGGGGGAATTAGGTCATGCCATAAGCTACATTTCTTATGGGTTACAATAAATAGTTTGAAAGCCAGCGACAGAGAAAAACCAATGCCTATAAAAAAAAGTGGGCGTTCCCACAATAATTTTTTTTAAACCTAATAACTGCCCTTGCAAAATTCATTTTCCTGTGGGTAAATGCACACAAGATCGGCAAGTTAAATAAAGCTTCCTTCAGAGTGCTGGGGCATAAGGCTCCGTAGGTTCTGCTTGTGTCCCAGAGGGAATGGTGGTTCAACAGAAGGAAGCATAAAGGTTTCATGAAGAGGCTTTAGAAAGTGAACAGGCAGGGCAGGGCAGCCCAGGGCCAAGGCTGGGTATGTGCTCTCGCCCACCATGCCGGAGGACAGGCTGGGGAGGCAGAGGGCAGGGGTGGGACCACACATCCCCCCATGGAGTCCGGATTCCATCATGTAAGCAGCAGGGGACAACATGTCTCCACCTGTCAGAAAGGTGACTTGGGTTGCAGTTGGCAGGTTATTTGGAGGGGAGTACCAGGCGACACAGAGAAAGATGGGGGTCAGGGATGGGGGTAGAGCGATGGGTGTAAGAAGTGGTAAGAAAAATTATCCCAAACTTAGAAATAAAGGAAAAGGAGGGCTGTCAGCGTCACAGTGGGGGGCAACATCTAATAGGCCCTCCTAAGGGTTGCTCCTTTCTCTAGGACTGCGCTGTCCACGAGGAATACAAGGCAAGCCCCGGAGGTAATTTTAGTTGTAGCCACATTTTTTTTAAGAAAAGGAAAGAGAAGCACGTGAAGTTAATTTTAGTAATATATTTTATTTGATTTCATATGTCTGAAGAATTATCCTTCAACATGTAATCAACATAAAATGTTGTTGTGAGATATTTTACATTCTTTTTTGCAAAATCCTGGTATGTGTTTTACACTTTATAGCACATCTCAATTCAGCCTAGTGGTATTTCAAGGGCTCAAGAGCCACTTGTGATGAGCACCTACTGTCCTGGACAGCCCAGCTCTAGGGAAATGTTATCTTTGTCTGACTTACTTTTTGCTAGTGACTCAGACTCTGTGAGGTTAGCTGTTAATTTATAGAAGATTAATAAGCTGCAATTAATTTCTGCAACTTTATGCCAAAAAAAAATATCCAGATGACCCCAAAGGTGATGATTTTATTGCCAGTAGAACATTAATCAATTTTGTATCTAACTTAGCCATCTATCTTAACATTTTCTCTTCTCTGGTTGTTGTTAGGATTTTCTTTCTGGCTTTGGTTTCAGCCATTTGACTAAGATGTGCCTAGGTAGAAAGGAGTGAGTGATCGTGTGTGTATTTAATTCATCCTACTTGAGGTTCTTTGTGACTCTTAAAAACACCTCTGCTTCCTGGTGGCTTAATTAGCCTTTTTTGAAGATTCCCAGCATTTCCTATATTCCTTTGAACTGGCTTTGGTGTCCTATTGGTTTGCTCAATCCTGAGTTAAATAAATCTTTGACATGTTACTCACTGTATATTTTTAAAATTATATTTAAGACAGCCTTATTGAGGTATATAAAACATACAATAAACTGGCACATACTTAAAATATATAATTGGTAAGTTTTGACATAGGTATATACTAGTGAAACATCACCATCGTCAAGATAGTGAATAGATCTGTAACACCCAAAC
Source organism: Phoca vitulina (assembly GCF_004348235.1). Taxonomy (NCBI): domain Eukaryota; kingdom Metazoa; phylum Chordata; class Mammalia; order Carnivora; family Phocidae; genus Phoca; species Phoca vitulina. Next base: position 28,854,579 of record NW_022589706.1, read on the forward strand.
ACCAAAACATCCTCTTGCCTCTTTATAATCCCTTGCCTTCTGTCCCTCTCCAGGTAACTGCTGACCTGTTGTCTGTCACTATAGATAAGCTGACCTTGCATTTTTTAGAATTTTATATAAATTAAATCATATAGTATATACTCTTTTTTTGTGGGGGAGGGTCTGGCTTCTTTCACTCAGCACAATTCTTTTTAGATTCAGCCATGTACTTATACATATCAGTAATTCCTTTTTGTGTGTGTGTGTGCCAGTGAAATGATTTACTGACCTAATGAGCCTACAAAAATAATCTCAAATGGCTGGTATCTCATTGTGGTTGTGATTTGGATTTCCCCGATGCTGAGTGATATTAAGCATTTTTTCACGTGTCTGTTGGCCATTTGTATGTCTTCTTTGGAGAAATGTCTGTTCATGTCTTCTGCCCATTTCTTAACTGGATTTTTTGTTTTTTGGGTGTTGAGTTTGATAAGTTCTTTATAGATTTTGGATACCAGCCCTTTATCTGACAAGACATTTGCAAATACCTTCTCCCATTCTGTCGGTTGTGTTTTAGTTCAGTTGACTGTTTCCTTTGCGGTGCAAAAGCTTTTTGTTTTGATGAGGTCGCAATAGTTCATTTTTGCTTTCGCTTTCCTTGCCTGTAGTTGATTCCTTTTTATTGCTGAGGGGATATTTGTTGTATGGATACACCATAATTTGTTTATCTATTCACCTGCTGCTGGATATTTGAATTGTTCCAGCTTCAGTTCTTACTTACTGCACATACGAAAGCCTGTGTTTAACTTTCTGAAAATTATACTTGGATTTAAGTACTAAGGAGATAGAATCATTAGGGCGTGACCACTCCTGGCAGGTAGGGAAGGTAAGAGGACCCCAAGTTGTTGACTCATGCAGCTGATGGCTGAGCCATAACCACAGTGGACTCAGCAGAGTTGAGTGAATGGATGCATGCATGCATACACATGGAAACAAGTGAATGAATGCGTGAACCTAGAAAATAGAGGAGTAAGAATAACTCTGAAAATGGGGCTGGGTGTGTGGATGACACTCTCAGTTCTGACCATGTTGAGTTGAACAGATTTGGTTTGGTATTCCAGCAAATGCATCATGACCCGCTCCATGCTGGGCTGGGCAGCTCAGGGCCCATGAGCTCTGCTGAAGAACGATCTCCAACAGGCCAGGGCGCTCTGTGCAGAAACAGTGAGCCCTTGCCAATGCAGCTGGAGCCATTCATCTAAAGGGGCAGACGTGGCGACACAGGATGGCGACCTGGCCTAGAGAAGCAATCACCTGCAGAGAGAGAGGCAGCCCGTGCCCAGCTGCTTTCTACCCCTGGCCGCCTTCCTCCCCATCCCTCGACCAGTCTGTTCTCCATGTCAGCAAGCCCCCTACTCCACGCTCCAGTTTCCTTAGAGCCTATAATTGTGCATCCCCACACCCCAACCTCCCCACCCCAGGACTTTCAAACATCTCTTCCCCTTTGACATGTTTCCGGTGTAAAATAACGGACTGAATGACAACATTTTCCAGGTTTTATTTTTCCTATTCCCTCTCCCTGCCGCCCGACTCCTCCAGATACGTGAGCGGTGCTACATCCAGTCTGTCACCCACGCTGCGTTCTTTTATTTATAGTCCAAACGATTGTTCCCACATTCAAAGAGATTGAGCCTTTCTGTTCTGAACGAACTATCTGGCTCACTTATTTATATTCAGCCTAAAGTCTGATTTAGTATTTCCACTCTCTGGCCGCCATGTCCCTGCCAACCTGACTCTGCTCCTGGGACGTTTTACCCTCAGAAGAAGGGTCCTTGCTCCAGGGCCCTGAGTTTGTGTTTTTTTTTTTTTTTTTTTTAAGATTTTATTTATTTATTTGACAGAGAGCGGGAGAGAAAGCGAGAGAAAGCACAAGCGGGGAGGCAGCAAACGGAGGGGGAGCTGAGCAGGGAGCCCGATGCGGGGCTCAACCCCAGGACCCTGGGATCATGACCTCAACCGATGGCAGCCACTTAACCAACTGAGCCACCTACGTGCCCCCTGAGTTTAATTATTAATTCCAGTTTTTGATTCCCTGTCTCTTGTTCTCTTTTCTAAAGAGCAGTTCCCCAGCGTACCCTTTGGAAAAGAATTTCCAGTTGAAGTTATATAAAGAAATGTAGGACCCGGTGCCTGCACCCACGGGCTGTGTGCCGTTAGGGGAAAAGCAGGGAACAGAACTTGACTGTCTTCTAGGCGAAAGACAGAGGCTGGTGAGCAGGAGGAGAGCAGGAACCTGGGTCCCAGCAGGAAGCGGGGGTGCAGCTCACGCGGACATGTGTGTGACAGCAGGAAGTCTCTGAACCCACTGCTCACTACAGGATAATTTTCATCCATGCTCACTTTTCTAAGAAATAACTCCACCAAACACAATCCATTCCCGGGATTTAATTCAAAGCTGTGATATTTAAACACCAAGTCTGGCTTAATAAGAGAGCTAGAAGACCAGAAAGCCATGGGTTGTGGGGAGTGTCTAAACATCAAGGTTAGCCTTTCAGGAGGCTTCACCTCATCAGTCAAGACTCCCAGGAAACCAATATGGGACAAATTTTCAATATTTAAAGACAAAATGATGCTAACTTCCCATGTATTTAAATTTCTCCTAATTTTTTTTTTAAAGATTTATTTGAGGGAGGGGAGGGGCAAAGGGAGAGGGAGAGAAAGAAGCTCAAGCAGACTCTGCGCTGAGCACGGTGCTGATGTGGGGCTCGATCTCACGACCCTGATATCATGACATGAGCCAAAAGCAAAGGTCGGACGCTCAACCGACTGAGCCACCCAAGCGCCCCTCTCTTAATTTTTTATAATAGGTTACAGTTGGCCCAGGGCAATATTTTAAGGAAATATTACTATCTCAATAAAAACAGTACTACTGGGGGCAATGCATGACACCTCTATGAAAGCACCTCCACATCCCTGCCGTCCTGACAACGACCCCCACTCCAGGTGCAGAATCGGGGACACTAAGAGTCCCCCAACATCAGTGCAAGGGAAGACCCATGATTAAATTGCATATGGTGGGATTCCTACTCCAGTACTGCTCCTCTTGACCGACTCTAGCTCTCAAAAACTTGACATTATTATAGGAGGTGAGAACGCTTGAGTCCCCCATGATGTTTTCTGAATCTTCTCGGCGACTGACTGGGCTACTGTGATATTGTAATAGAAGAAGAAATAGATATTTCGTTTTTGTCCTGGTTCCTGGCACAAAACTCCTAAAACCCATGTAATTTCCTGAATGACAGGAGCATCTTTTGTTATGATATCTGGCCTTAGTCCTTGGTTCCCGACACAAGAACTTTTAAAACCTTCCTAATCTCCAGAGTGTACGGTTCTGTATGCTAATGATATGGCTGCCTTCCCCCTCCCCCAAGGTAGCTTCGGCGGGGGTGGGGGGCTGGTCACCAGAAAGACCAAGGTGTGAATAAAGGGCTGAACTTTCAGCCCCACTCCCAACTCTAGGGAGAGTACAGGGCTGGAGATTGAGTTAATCACCAATGGCCAATGATTTAAGCTATCATACCTACATGATGGAACTCCCATAAAAGAAACCTAAACAACACGGCTTAGACAGCTTCCGGGTTGGTAAATGCATCCAAGGCACGAGGAGGGTCATGTGTCTCAAACTTTCCAGGGACAGAAGCTCAAAGTTCTGTGATCACAACGCTTCTGGATCTCACCCTATATGCCTCTTTATCTGGCTGTTCATGTGTATCTTTCATAATCAACTGGTAGTAAATAAAGTGTTTCCCTGAGTTCTGTGAGCCATTCTAGCAAATTACCAAACCTGAGAAGGGGTTGTGGGAACCTCTCAACTATAGCTGGCAGGTCAGGAGTAGATGAGTGCCCTCCAGTTGCGACTGGCTTCTGGAGTCGGGGCAGTCTGGAGGGGCTCAGCCCTTGACTTGGGGGGAATGTACTACTCCAGGTGGTTAGTGTCAGAGTTGAATTCAATTGTAGGACACTCAGAACTGGTATCTGCGGAGAACTGGAGAATTGCTTGGTGTGAAAAAACCACACATTTGGCATCAGAAGTGTTCTGTGAGTAGTTGTAACAGATCATAGGCACTACATTATATTCTCAATCACTGAATTTACCACGAAGCCAAAAATCTCTGATGATTACATTTGAGTCAAAGGGTTCAATGTGATGACTTGTGTATGAAAAGCAGTGACTGCCCGTTCATCTGCAGTAACAATAGTCTTTTACAAATTTATCAACCACCTAATCATTTATGGAGCACAGACAGTATGCTAGAAACCAAGCCAGGCTCTGGGTCATAATAGTTACAACTTGCTCTGCTCTGTAAGATACTAATTCATCTTTATGTGGGTTGTTAGGCTATTTCTCCACTAAAACTACTCTTCGTTCTCTTCTTGGAATGCTCCAAGTATTCCAAGAAGATCACAGTGCTTTGAGGACTGACACAGAGAATTAGTGAAGCCAACCATGATTGATCACCCTCAGGCTGCATCCAGAAAGGCCCATTCTTCATCCGGCTTGGGACTCAGGGAAAGCGCAAGATGAAAGTTGTTCAGGGATCATCACTAGAATTTTCTATGCTCTCTTGACAGGACAACCTCAAGCCCCCACCTCACTGGCTGATGTCAAAACATGCGTATGAGAAATGCTGGATTATGCACTGGACCAGTTAGCAAAACAGATGACGCGTTCCTGAGAAGCAATCATTGTCTTCAACTGGACAGCACCGCCATGACAGATCTGCTCGAAAATGCCCTCACACATTCCTTGAGGGAATCTTTTCTTGGACAGTTACTTACAATGTCTCTTCTTAAAGGTTATTCTAAGCTGAAAGTATTAGCAAGCATTCCAGCATGATTAATAGAAGGAAAGGAAGCCATTTCTAAAGAGATAAAATATAACTACAGTGTAAGTCAGCAGAATGGTCAAGTAAATCCCGATGCCTCTGCTTATCATGGGGCTGTATTAAAAAGAAATTAACCCTTGAGGTCAAGATAATACTATGGCAGAGGGAGAGAATTATTGCTTTCCCTGAAGGCTTTTCTTCCTGAGACAAGACAGCACATACCCCAGATTAAACTTCCATCAGCAGATCTTGGAATTCCATCAATCTTTCATTACGGTCTGGCTCAGAGAACCCTCTGACCAGATGTCATTGGGAAGCTCTCCACCCTCCCTACGGAGAGACCCTCCAATTACTCCCCGGGAAAGACACAACAGCCAAGGGAAAAGAGAGATAACTTTCAGATTAGCTCAAAAAACCAAGAGGCCCACTCTTTCTAAATCCCTGTCACCTAGAACAGAATGGCCCTTTATCACTGACAACGGCTACCAATTGAGGAAGGAAGCCGCCTCGGCCCAAGTGCTGCCGTCGCCCACGGTGTGATGGAGCTGAACAGACAGAACAGCCACCACACTCACCCGCGTGCTCGCAAGAGCTCTCTGGAACGCCCTCCCTGCGGTAGACATGCCTTCTGTGTGGGAGCGGCTGCCTCCTTTAGCCAGCGCTAATTCAATTTAAGGCTCGACAAGGGAAGGTGTAGGCTGGAGACAGAAACCACCCCAGAGAGCTGAACAAAGAGAATATCATATAAAGAATTGTAAGTAGGTAATTAACAAGGCAAAAAGGAAAGAAACAGGAAGATGGAGGCAACATGCAATGGGAGGCAGGGGACTGTGACCTGCAGGGTTGATGGAACGAAGCACAGAAGGCGGAGGTGATTCGTCTTCAGACCCCATCAGAATGCTGCTTGTGTCACCTCTTCTGTTGCTGGAGTAGTTGGTTTTCACTTGGCGATCGCCAGCCCAGCTCCATTTCCCAAAGTCCCTTGCAGCTAGCTGGGTGTGGCCAATACAATGTGAACGGAATGTGTGAACCCATGTGACGTGTGCAAGTCCTAGGTCGTCTTTCAACTTAGAGACAAGTCCCCTGGCCTGATCTGACGAGGACGACACTGGAGGGATGGCCCAGCTACAACCCAGAAGGAGCCTGAGCCTGCCTGGCACGGGGCTGTGCTGGGAGACGGGACTGCTCGTTGCAGACTGCTACGGGAGACCATGTCTCCAGTGTTTCAGACAATGGGCTTGAGAACCCCTGGTGCAGCAGTCCGGCCATATCCTATCTGATACACAGAGGGTCAGCTCTAGGAACAGTATCAGGGCTGGCAATGCTTGCAGGTACCCCAATGAATGCTGGTAGAACTGGGGTACAGGTAGGGAAGGAGAAACAGTCAGAAAGGACCTTGCCTTTCTTACAACAACCTCCTACAGCAGCCACAAAGATCCTGATTCTGCTCTGCATGTACTACCACTCTATTGCTCTTTCTCTAGAGGGGAGGAGGGCATCCTGGGTCCCTTATAGCCAGGTCTCTATTCTTCATTTTCTAAACAACCCGCTAAAGATACAAAGCACATTCCTAGCTCAAAGCCATACAAAAAGGGGTCTCAGGGCCACAGTTTGCTTTCAATTCACAACTGTGGTCTTTTTTCATTTTATTTTTTTTATTTTTAAATATTTTTATTTATTTATTTGAGAGAGAGGCACAAGCAGGGGGAACAGCAGAGGGAGACAGAAGCAGGCTCCCCACTAAGCAGGGAGCCTGACGCGGGGCTCATCCCAGGACCCTGGGATCATGACCTGAGCTGAAGGCAGCCACTTAACTGACTGAGCCACTCAGGCACCCCCACAACTGTGGTCTTATCTCTTTAATTAAGAAGCCAGATCTCTAAGGACAGGGACCAGGCCATGGCGTTCAAGGGCCTCCCTGCTGACCCCCGGTTATTTTAGATCATCTGTCATCTCTTGTCAGGATTAACAGACAAGCCTCCTATTTGGACAGATGAGAATCTCAGGAGTCTGGCCTTTGCCCTGTCAGAACCAGAAGGCTCATCTAAGGTAAGTTCCACCCTCTGTCTTTAGTTTCCTAATCTCTAAAAAAGAGGTTGGGAGAGATTGGTATTAAACTGCTTTCTCTTTTCCTTTCTTTTTAAAGATTTTATTTATTTGAGAGAGAGTGCACACATAAGCAGGGGGGAGGGACAGAGGGAAAGGGAGAAGCGGACTCCCTGCTGAGCAGGGAGCCTGGCACGGGGCCAGGACCCCAGGATCATGACCCGAGCTGAAGGCAGATGCTTAACCAACTGAGCCACCCAGGCTCCCCTAAGCAGTGTTTTCGAACAATCCCAGGACCCCAGGATCATGACCCGAGCTGAAGGCAGATGCTTAACCAACTGAGCCACCCAGGCTCCCCTAAGCAGTGTTTTCGAAAGACATCAAAAGACAACAATGGCAGGAAAACAAGAGCAAGAACTATGTGTAACAATAGTCTTCTAAAACAACTTAAACCAGGGTCTTGGTGGCCAAGTCCAGGGGACTATCCTAAGAGATGAGAACAGGAAAAAAAAATTCAGTGTACTTGAGACCCACTATATTCTTCAGATAAAGGTTCTCCGAGATCTTGACCAGATAAAGCAATTATGTCAAAGATAAACTCACTTGGAAAATTATGAATAATCTATCACACCGTTTTTATTAGAAATTATTCATCAAAAATAAAAAAGAAATGTATAAAACATTCTTTAGAAAGAGTGGTTTTGTGATAACTATAAGCATCAATAGTAACATTTAACTTGAGAAAGTACTTTTTATAAAGCACTTGTGCCTGATGGCCGTGGTAGCTGCTATTAATTATGAAGGGATTTTATCTTCATTCTAGCAGGCCCCATAGGTCTCCATTTTTTAATAGTTATTTATTAAAAGCAATTCCAATTTTTCTTAAAAACAAAGACAGCAATCTAGTATGCATTAACTGACCAGAGCAGCGGTTTCCAAAGTGTGTTCCATGTGACTACATTTCCATGAAGGAAAGGGCCCCAGTGAACGTCAGCACATGAAAACCTCTAAGAGGGTCCAGAGTAAAGGGGCCTGTTGCACTCTGTTTAACCCAGTTTTCCAACTGACCCTAGAATCTCTTTTTTTTTCCCCTCAAGGAAAGTGTATGAACGTCTTACTTCATTAGTGCCCCATGGAACACTGCCGTGGAAGTCACTCGGGAAAATGCCACTTCCGGGGTCTAAAACCCTCTGACTATACCCCCCACCCACTTTCCTTTCTCACGGGAAACAGATGGAATCAGCAGATCCTACTGCATGTTGGCAACGTACACAGGGATCTGTGTGCCCAGATCCTTCCCAGTAGACGGGTCCATATCTGCCACAAGGGGAGCGGAGAGTCCCTGTTAAAAGTCCCCTGTGTTCAGAAATCAGTATGGGGTGTTACAGCCAGATACCCTCCTCACCCAAAGTAAACTCTCCCCATAAGCAATTTCTTCAGAGCAAATCAAAACCACTTGAACGCCTTCAGATAGTGCTAAACCCAAAATAACTATAAATTCTGAAATTACTTCGAGCCTCTGGTATGCGTACTTTCCTTCTTCATGTGAACCACCTCAAGAAATCCCCTAAGAGCCCAGCAAACTAATACACTGCCCTGCTTTGATTTTCTGCATGCACCTGACACCACTAACTGACAAGCAGATTATTACAAGGTTAGAGGGGAAGAAAGAAAATGGAATCTCGGGAGCGCCTGCTTGCAAAGCATCAAGCAGAGGGTCAGGTCCATGGTAATGTAAGGGACTACCACTGGCATTACCAGGAAAGTGGTTATCTCAATATTCACCAGAGGAGAACACACAGCCCGAGTTCCAAGGACTGTGCCTCCTGAGTTATAAATCAAATCAACAAGTCTTTGCTGGGCACCTACAGGGCTGGGCTGGATATGTTAAGGGCTGCATTCGTCACACTGTCTTTTCCTCACATTTCATTAAACATATCTTTTTAGAATTCAGAGAGAGAAAGAAAGAGAGGGAAAAAAAAGAAATCCCCTAAGAGATTCCATTTTCTCAGTAAGGAAAGTTACAAAGGAATGCAAAATGGGCTCATTTTTGCAAGCAAAATGAAATGCTTTTATGTTTTATTCATGCAAAGTGAAAACCCCTTTCCTTTGCAGCATTACAAATTGAATTTGCTCTTGTAAATTGCTGTTAAAAAAAAAAGAATCAAAGCAAAAGAAAGTTAAAAAAAAAAAAAAAGCAGGAATACAAACGCCCCTTCTTCTAGAGAAGGAAAACTCAGGGGACCAATGGGGAGAAACAGAACCTTTCACTGGCAAACGTACTTTTTTAAATTTATTGCTTCCAAAAGCAATCCAACTCAAGGACCCCCCAACCCAATGCAGGAACTTGAGGTCCTGACAGCCATTGTGGAACCCTGAGGGAATTTCTAAATTATACTTATCTGTTAACATTAAGTAAGAATAAGAAGTGGTTTCAAAAACATGGTTAACCCAGTCCACATTTCAAAAACATAAGCAAGGTAATGTGACCGAATTTCCATTGCTGTCACTGGGGGGCAGCGGTGGGGGGCTCTTCTTGCCTTGTAGGATAACTGAAGTCATGAGGAACAGCCCCTCATCCCCTGTAGCAAATGATCAACTGTCTCCGAAACCTCCCTGAGGTCTGACCCCTCCCATATTCACCCTGTCTTTGAAAGAAAGCCGTGTAATTAGCTGTAGCTGCTCGTGTATGTTCCCTCCACGAATCAAGAGCTAACATTCATTAGGCATTCGCCACGTCTCCATCACTGTACCAGTTACGATACACACATAAAAGCGCATATATACACATGCCTTGTGGTCCCTCTTATGAACCTCATTTCACAGACGAGAGAAACTGAGGCTCAGAGCTTGGATAATTTTGTCAGCTGGAGTTTGAATCCTTTGCTCTCTGAACTTGTGGCATTTGGCCTCACTTTAAAAAACTGGGTAGCATGAAAATGTCACCGGTGAAATCTGCTCACAGCCTAACCTTAAGAAAACACAACCCCATCTGGTTGTACATGTATATAATGATCCTCATCGTGGCTCCTGCCTTAAAAACAACCCTGGGGGACACGGACCAGGGAAAGATTGAGCATCTTACATCCTTTCGTTAAGACTAAACATTTCTAATGATGAGCAAACATCATCATGAGGTATTTTCCTTGTAAAATTCATCAATTCATGTCAACTCATCAACCGCAGTGCTACAGTTTTGCCAAGCAAGTGAATGACAGGTGTGTATGCATAAATTATCCACTCATCCCGCCCCCCCCGCCACCGCCCACCCACCATGCACCTGGCCCAACTGCCACCGCGTTCATCACTCTGTGACAGAAGCTCAAAGACACAACTGTGCTCCCAGGAAGGTTCATCCAATCAGAGGTTAGAAGACACTTCAGCTTTCTCTTTTGCAGACCGTTTCTTATGCCTGGTTATAGCAAAAATGCTTGTTCTCAGACTGAGAAGTGCGTAACCATTTTTTCTTTCTGGTTTGGGACTTGGAACTGCATCAGAAGACTACCGAACCCACAAATGCCCAGCCCTGGTAGCCAAAGGCTGGGTGCGATAAGCCAAGGCAGAGCCCCCAAGAGAGGATCTCATGACCCAATAAACCAGAATGCCCAGGAATGGAACCACAAGCCCAGCAGGGTCATCTTTCTCTCGTCTGGGATTTTTACCTCCTTTTGTCCATTTTCAACAAAGCAATAACTAATTATCCTATACCTGATCCCTAAATGCTAGGAGATCCTCGGGTACTTTGGGAGTTGCCAAAGACGAGCTATAATTTAAGAGCTAAATGCATTCAACGTAGCCCAATTACTTAACAATGGTATCCAAGGATGATGTCTGCAATAACCGTCACTTCATTATTTAGAATATATATGTATTTGAACTTCCTTATTTCCAGTCATCCTGGAGAACAGATAATTCAGCACATGTCTAAGAAGCACTTGCTGTAAATAACAAATTTTCAGTAGAATTTCAGAGAAACACACACTGAACGGAATCTTGACGTGACTGGACATTTCAAATGGTAACAAAGTTCAGCCGACCCCAAACCCCAGAAGTTCCTGCTCACCGTGGTTTAATGATCTAAAGCTTGTGGCACAACCTCTCCCTTCAAGCAAGCCCTCTAGGAAGGAAGCACCACTAGGAGGGCTTCTGAAACGGCCAAGATGAACCCAGACTGCAGAGAAGAGGCAAAAAGAAGGGCAGGGGTCCAGAGAGCCTGGGTGAGTTGGCAACTGAGATGAGGAGCATGAGCAGGGGGAGAAATACGCAGAACTCGAAGACAGGATCCAGAGCTGACAACAGGTCTGAGGTTCAGAAACCCTGAAGGGAGGGTTTAGGAGGCAAGGAGAGAGATGTGCTTTCCTTTTTTACATTTCTAAGGACAGTCTGTTGTCCCCTTTGACGTTCAGTGATGGGCAACAACAGCGAGATGACGCTTCAGTGCTGAGGTGACAGGTGACGGCAGCACCCCGCGTACTCACCGGCCATTGTCGCGGCCCACGCCCCACACTCGGATGCTGGCGATGGGCTGAGAGTGGAGCACGGTGCGGTCCATGGGGTCCACCAGGCTGAGCGTGTCGTTCTCCAGGATCAGGTACATGTCTTTCCCCTGGGAGTCAACGAGAAAACAGGCTCTCTTCCTCAGGAATCTATGCTTGGTGACACGGCTATCTAGGGACATCATTGCAATGATCAAAGGAAGCCATGCTTTGAGTCTGTAATTTGTTTTCCTAAGAGGGCAACATTCTCTCCCGACTAAAATATGCATAAATCTTTCGTATGCCTCAAACATACCTAGTTCCTCTCTCCCTCTCCACGCCCTCTGAAATGTGTCCCCAGCCTGCCTTCTAGTTGGCTCTTGTTTTTAATTATTTACAATTCTGAATCTTGGCTCTGAGAAAAAAGGCTAATGGGTGGTTCCCCGGAGAATCTGGTCTTTCGCTAACACCAAGCCTGTCATTCTCATAACCCGTGTCTCTGTCCTTCCTCTCTGGTCAGACCCTACCAGGCCTGCCCCTGACGGCCTTCCCCCGACCGTGACCATTCCATCCCTTCTTGGCGTTGACAGCACTTCACATCTAGGTGATTTGGCTGACCAATCACAGGTGCATTTGTGACTCGCTTGGTAGTATGACAGCTAACGTTTCTAGAACTTGATCACATCTCAGATATTATGCCACGGGCTTGGGGCACACTGGTTCGCAATCCTTCCAACTTGCCCTGAGAGCTTGGTGTGTTATTATCTCCAATTAACAGGTAGGGAAACTGAGGCTTCAAGGTTAGGCAACTTGCTCCAGAAGCTGGGAGGCCTTGAGCGACACGGGCACTACCGTAATACCAATGCAGGGGGAGGCCGAGGCTTCTCATCGCTTGCATTGCTCCTGTCTCCCCACATGGGCGGCTCTTTGGGGGCAAGAACGCTAGACTATTCAACTTTATTTTCGTTGGAATTCCTCGGGCATAATTTGAGAAATTATTAAACATCTGCTGTTCACTAAAGGACGCTGTCTTCTTTCTTCCAGCCTCAGGTGAGGCCAGCCGCTTGGCGGTCTTCAGGAGATGCAAGATCGCTGAGCCTCGGAGAGCTGGGAACGGGGGAGGGGGCAGGTCCCAGGTCCTGCCAGTGCCAAGCAGGTGATGCGCTTTGGGAGAACTGACGGCTGTTTGGGAGAACTGATAGACGTCTCCTCCCCTCTCTCTGCCCTCCCCCAGGAATGAAGCATTGACCGCAGCCTAAGGGACCTTCCGCCAGGCCCGCTAGTGAGCGGCCCCCAGGACAGCTCCCACCTGGTCACCACCACCCCATCTCCGTGCAGCTGCTTCATGGCAAACACCCTGCAGACACTAACAGACTTTGAAAGCCTCTGTTTTCACGCTTTACGGGATGTCACCCACAGGGAGGCCTGGTCCCCCTCACTGAGCGGGGTGTTGTGTTTCCTTTGGGCTAACTCCGCTTAGAAACCCCCACCGGTCCTCCCAAAGGTCACAGAGACTGTCTTCATGGGTTAACTCGACTGACCCTCCCTGCATTGTTGGGCAGAACCAACGACGACATCCAGCGGGTAGTCTAACATGAGAATGGCTGGGTGAGCGTGGTGTGTCCCTGAACGAAAATACAGCGTGGCTCCTGCGGGCTCATTCAGCACATACACGTCTTCCCAGGCTCATCCTATCGCTTTTCCCATCAACACACCACAGCTCCTGGTTGACCACCATAAAGTCTTGCCAATCGGTTTTTGCTACCAAAACAGCGACGCTGACGCAGCTGTCATCTACAGATGAGACACTCATCCGACGGTCATGGCTTTATTTTCAGTTAGTCACTCAACAGACATTTAAGGAGTTGTGCTGTATGTGGTGGGGCATGGCAAAAAGGCAGAGCTCCTCACCCTCAGTGTTGAGCTCTACTTTGTACACCATGAGCTAGAAGCACTCACTGCCTGAAGAATTTATTGTTCAGAAGATGGAAGAATTGAGAAAAATAGGAATGGCTTAGCGGGGCTAACTAGGTAGGAAGACACAGAGGATTTTCAGGCATGGCTGCCCCCTCGCCCTATATCCCCATACAAAGTTCTCTCTCCTGTAGGTATCCTGCCAATTGGAGATTCCTTTAGAATCTTACTAAGCTCTTCTAAGTACCTGGTGGCAAGTACTTGGTGGTATTCATCAGCCATTCACATGTTAGTATGAATTATCCCAACCTTTCTTCTAAATCCTAGCTGAGATTTGTTCTTTTGGTGGAAGAGTATTTTGACTGAAGGAGAGAGAAGGCAGGTAGATAATCTGGTGGGAAAGACACGTCTGGGTATTTGGGTGGGAGGTGGGAAGTAATGCAGTGAAAGCATGGTAAAGGCAGACACCAAACAGATGTCCTTTTCTTAGACAGGAGAAAATTCTTCCTTCTTTCTCCCCATGCTTGAGATCTAAAAGTCTGGATGGTAATGCAGCTCAGCCCCATTCTAAGGTACGTAGACTCTTCCATGGGAAGCCTTGGGAACCTCCCTCCCTCCCATTATGACAGTGCTACTCGGGGCTCCAAAGAGCCCCATCCAAGAGCTGCCAATGCTCTGTATGAACTGGGCAAGGTTCGAGAGCAGGGGGCTCACGTAGCGCTCACTATTTCAAGACGCTTTCGATATACCTGTTCTATTGGTCTCAGAGCATGGCAGGCATGTAGCTTTTCTTGTTTGACATGATTTTTATATGAACTGGGTATTTTTACTTATTACTTTCCTTTCTGAAATGATGTCAACTAACATTTCAAAGCAGAATTATTTTGTTCAAAGGGAGAAAGAATATATAGTTATCAATTCTAAAAACTCAGGTATAATATTGATTTTCAGATTATAAAGAAAGCAGAATGTGTTATAAAAGGATAATGCATCAACTTTTAGAGTACAAGGGACATCAGCATTTTTGTGTGTATGTGTAAGGGTCACATTCCCCTTTGAGAACATACTTTCAGAGAGCATCTCCTTTCCTCCTTATATAATGGTGTGTCCAGTTTTGCATGCAAGTTTAGGGGTTTCTGGACCCTAGCACCCATCCATACATCCCTGGGACTTGGGGATACCGGTCAGACCCTGTCGTGTAGACACGGACAAATGTTCTCTCCCAGGGCCCAGTTCTCACCGGAATCTGGCAGAGCGAACAGGTAAATCAAAGGGTACACCACGCCCACCCTACCTGTCTTTCTGGGGAAATGCACCCGATAAATTCCCTCAGTAGCACATCTCGCAGAGCTCTGGGGGTGCGCAAAGCACAGCAGAGTGTGAGCGAGACTGCCGTTAATTCTTTCCATGTGTTACTCACCTCTCCCCAGATGCCGACTGTGTCCCGGATGTCATTTTTGCAGTAAGAAAGCTGCCTGATACAGTTGTTGACTGCAACGCTACTTTTGCCAGGGGCGAGGTCCTCCTCTGCCATTTCCACCCATCCCAGAGAGCGCACAGCGAAACACTGCAAGACAAAGCACAGGGCATGAAGGCGCGCACTGACCACGGCCGAGCTCCACCGACTTACCAAGATCCCCTGCCGGGTATGCCTAATGCATCTGCAATCACTACATAATGGCCCGATCATCGAATCCAGCAAACGAATCCTCTATTGCTAGAAAATTAAATTGTGACTGCCTTTCGCTATTTTTTTTTAAGATTTTATTTATTCATTTGAGACACAGAGATACAGAGAGAGAGAGCATGAGCAGGGGGGAGAGGCAGAGGGAGAGGGAGAAGCAGGCTCCCCGCTAAGCCAGGAGCCCGATTTGGGCCTCCATCCCAGGACCCTGGGATCATGACCTGAGCCGAAGGCAGAGGCTTAACGACTGAGCCACCCAGGCGCCCCCTGCCTTTTGCTCTTAAAAAAATGTAGTGATGGGGCGCCTGGGTGGCGCAGTTGGTTAAGCATGTGCCTTTGGCTCGGGTCCTGCGATCGAGCCCCACATCAGTCTCCCTGCTCAGCACAGAGCCTGCTTCTCCCTCTCCCTTGGCCACTCCCCCTGCTTGTGCTCTCTTTCTCTCTCTCTCTGTTAAATAAATAAATAACATCTTTAAAAAATGTAGTGATAAATACCTTCTTGCCTACTTTTCTGTATATCTGTGTGTGTTCAGATTTTTTTCTTGGAGTAGATTACTAGAAGTAGAATTACAGGGCTAATGAGTATGAGGATTTTTAAGCTCCTTTATCTATGATAAGGCAGGTTTTTTTTTTTAAATAGTAAGAAATGCAACACCCATGAGATCTGCTATGTGTTAAACACCCAGAAAAAGACAATGGGAGAGAGAAAGAATTAAATACATGTTTGGCACTTGTTTCTAATAATGATGAAGCAAAATGTATTCTCTCGTACCCAGAAATGAGGGAAGATGGGAAAAATGTGCTTTCCTGATACTAGGTCTCAGGTTCCATAGCATCTGTAATTAGCACCAAATCCTGAAAGCCTGCACAATGCACAAGCTCGCGAGACACCCTATTCTTTTATCCTTTCGAGATATTTTGATATCACACTCCTTGCCTTCCTTTCTAAAGTTCAGTCATCCAATTGTTTCAAAATATAAAAAGTATCATATGCATGTTACAACAAGAAAATTCAAAGATGTATAAAAAAAGGGAAACTCATGGGACATGCGAGGGCTAATTCGGCCACAGATCTGCTTGCTGCCAATTGCCAGGGACACCAGGTAGCCGGAATGGGGGTCCCTCCCAAGCTGCACAAGAGCTGAAGAAGCCGCCTACCTCCCCAGCAGGGGCGGGGCAGACAAGGGGCCACGTGTCTGCGGGGTGGGGGGAGCCGGCAGGCTGGCTCTCAGAGTTATCTTGTAAAGTTTCCAGAGTGAACTTCATAATCAGACTGATAGAGGAGGCAGCTGGCTAGACAGGAGCACTGAGCAGGACTGGCCGGCTGTTGAAAAGGCAGAAATTGCCAACCATCTCCGGAACGCAAACAGCGGGGCAAAACCCCAGGAACATGCATCGTTCTTTCCTATAACCGCTGTCCTAGAGTACCCTCTGGCTTCATTATACCACATTTACATTGAGGTGTTGACCCCCCCCCCCCCCCCCGCCCCACAGGGCATAGCTGCCCTGGCAGTTCCAACAAGGACCACATAGGGCCAAAACCTCCCCTTCCCCACCGGTGGGAGGAGTCCCTTAGGTGACGGGAGTCTCCCTCGGCCCGAGATGGCCCTCGCTCTGACCTCATAACTCATGCAAGTCTATAAACCAAGTAACCCTGACTCCCTATGAAGCAGCCACCTCTCAGCCCGCCTGCTAGCCCACCTACAGTGTACTTTTGCTCTGAACACTGTTAAATGCTTGCTTGCGTGAGTTTGGCTCTGAATTCCTTCTTGGCCAAACTCAAGAACCAAGTGAGGGAACAGGACTCGCCGCTAACCAAAGGAAGAAATGCTACACACCGTCCCAAAGTGACCACATTCGGTTCAGTTCAACCTTCCCTGTCTCATGCCCATGCCCCTACCGGCTGCCTCCTGCCTGAGTTGCTAACCACACTTTCAAGGGGGGAAAAAACCCCACCCAAATACCAAAGACAATCTATTTAAGGAAACAGCACACAGATCCTCCTGTCCTAGAGGGGACGCAGGGAGGTATCTGCAAAACCACCCGGAACAGAACACCAGCCCTGCCTGACGGTGGATACGATGCCTTCTACAAAGACACCAAAAGGAGAAGGTCCTTGGGACAGCCGCCAAAGCTACTCAGCACTCCGTGTCCTGAGGGAAGTTCCTGGAAGACACCCTCACGTTTCATCTGTGCCTGTGCATCTGCTGCAGGGAAACCAGCCCAAGGGGAAGAGGAGGCCCACAGGCACCAGGGCCGGCTGGGGACCCGCTGAGGGCGGCCTCGGTCGGCAGCTGGCCTGCCCCCCCCCGTCTGCAGCTCTGCCCCTCCGCCTGAGACCGAGCTGTGCTTCTCCCGATGGATATGTCAGCTCCACGCACCACAGCCCACCTTCCCCTGTTCACGACTTCCAGGGGCTCTGCCCTAAGTGTCCCTTTCTGCCTCCTGCAGGAAGCACCGTGTAGCTCACCAACCTCCCTGCCAGTCAGTAAAAGCACACGCCACAACCCACCCGAGCCTGCCATTCTCATCTTGTTACCGCCCGCCTTCTAATGAAAAACTCGGCTTTCCCGCCTTCGCCAAAAAAGTGTGTGGTTTGTCCACACACCACCAGGCGGTTCTCAGACCGGGGGTCCTACAGTTCAACTCAGTTCTGACTCTACCTGCTGACAGCATCAGATCCCACAGGTTAAGGGGCTGGTCCTACAAGACTGTCCCCCGGCAAGTCCCCCCCGCCGACTTCAGATGCCAGTCACAAGCCCAGGTTAGAGATTGGAGGTTCCAACAACTCGCTCCCCAGCTTTGATTAATTTGCTAGAGCAGCTCACAGAACTCAGAAACATTTTACTTACTAGCTTCCACACCTGCTCTGGGCAACCCTATTCTCCCCACTCTGCATATGTTCACCATCTTTTGGGGTTTGTATGCAGGCTGCATTACAAGGGCATGATTGATCAAACAACTGGTCATTGGTGATGGAACTCAATCTCCAGCCTTCTGGCCCCTCCCCAGGAGCCAGGGGGTGGGGGGTTGGGGGTGGGACTGAAAGTTCAACTCTCGAAACACCTGGTGGGGTCCACTGGTGAGCAGCCCCCAGCCTTAGGTGCTCTCCAAACATCACATCATTCACATAACAAAAGACCCTTCCTCTCAGCACTTAGGAAATTCCAAGGGTTTGGGGAGCTGTGAGCCAGGAACCAAAGACCAAACATATGAGAAATATATCTTAACAACCAAATACATATTTTTCTTATACATCACAGTATCACACTCCTCTAGTGCTCTCCTCCAGCAGCAAAAAAGAAATGGAAACTCTCCCAGTTTGGAGAACAGGTTTATCATCCCAACCTACTTTAATAGCAGAAAATAAGCACCGCATAGTTGTATCAGCTGACACAACAAACAAGACATTGTTCAAATGTCAAAGGTATTAATTCATTTACTCCTTATTTTAATCCTTTGATTATTAATAATCAAATTAATCAAATCCAATAATCAAATAGGATTATTATTCGATTAATAATAATCCTATTATTTTAAATAATTATTTGTGTGTATCCATTTTATAGGTGAGGAAAGAGAATGAAGCACAAGGCCAGTAAGTGGAGAACTCAGGGTTCTGGACTCCCACTCTTTTTTTTTTTTTGGTAGTTTTTAATTTTATTATGTTATGTTAGTCACCATACAATACATCATTGGTTTTTGATGTAGTGATCCATGATCCATTGTTTTCGTATAACACCCAGTGCTCCATGCAGTACGTGCCTTCCTTAATACCCATCACCGGGCTAACCAATCCCCCCTCCCCCCTCCCCTCTAAAACCCTGTTTGTTTCTCAGGTCCATAGTCTCTCATGGTTCATCTCTCCCTCCAATTCCCCCTGCCCATTTTCCCCTTCCTTCTCCTAATGTCCTCCATGTTATTCCTTATGTTCCACAAATAAATGAAACCATATGATAGTTGACTTTCTCTGCTTGACTTATTTCACTTAGCATAATCTCCTCCAGTCCCATCCATGTTGATGTAAAAGTTGGGTATTCATCTTTTCTGATGGCTGAGTAATATTCCATTGTATATATGGACCACATCTTCTTTATCCATTCATCTGTTGAAGGGCATCTCAGCTCTTTCCACAGTTTGGCTATTGCGGACATTGCTGCTATGAACATTGGGGTGCGTATGGCCCTTCTTTTCACTACATCTGTGTCTTTGGGGTAAATACCCAGTAGTGCAATTGCTGGGTCATAGGGTAGCTCTATTTTTAAATTTTTGAGGAACCTCCACACTGTTTTCCAAAGTGGCTGTACCAACTTGCATTCCCACCAACAATGTAAGAGAGTTCCCCTTTCTCCACAACCTCTCCAACATTTGTTGTTTCTTTCCCTGTCCATTTTTGTCTGGGCTCCCACTTTTAACCACTCTCTACATGCTTGAGATTTTACTGGAAGGACAGGGTCAGATGGGGCTACGTCCACAGAAAGGCTCAAGAGCAGTCAGCAACATTGGTATAGTTTTGAGTGTATATGGCCCAGAGCAGGGACAGCCTGGTTAAAATCTTAGCTCTGATTTACTGGTACTGTGATCTTGCCAAGTGATTTATAAAATCCCAATCTTTTTTCATTTATAAAAATGGAAAGAAAACTCAGTGAACATTTGTTGAATGGAAAGAGCAAATGAACAGAGTGCTACAATAAATCTTAGCTGGAGTCATTAAAGGGGGGAAAATGAAAGGATATGATTCGTAGTGAGTGGGACCACACATTCCAATTGTCCCCAGGACAGTTCTGGTTTATGTTTGTTGTTCTAGCAAAATTACTGAGCGGATCCTTTTACTCTCAATAGGGTCCCAGTTTGGATAATAAATTATTATAGTCACTCTGGTCAAATTCCAGTGAATTCAGCCTCTGGTGTGGAAAACGGAGGTTTGGATGGGCTACTGTGATATGCCCAAGCGGAAATAGGGTTCAAGATCAACAGAAGCTGCTATCAGTTGAGCATCTGGTGATCCCAGCAGAGGTGAACAGTAAAACACTGCGGGGTGGTCATATGCCCTTAAAACTAGAAGCCAGGAACACATTTCCCCACTCTCTTTAATTGTCTGCTACAAAATCCTACAGCCTGTAAATACTCACAAGAATTTATTAACAACAAGGAAGGTAAAAAAGAATATTGGCTGCTTTTTGTCCCTTTAGTTCAAGAATACTTGGATCTCAATTTAAACAAGCTCACTAAAATTCAAGGGTATTCTTCTTGGCTAAGAAATGCCAATGGTACATGAAATATATTGTTTGTCACGCTGATAAAAAGAAAACAAGAGTCCTAACTATATGATTACAAGGCATTTAAGAAATTTTCCTTGTGCAGTTTTGCTGCTGTTGTAATTTGGTTTCTGATCCATAAAACCTCACCACCGGTCGCCACGGCTTTAATAAGAGGAACCATGTGTAAGCGGAATAACCCAGTTCGTCCTCCCCAGGAACCAAGCCGCCAAGAACAACCTGCGCTGTTTGGTGCTGCCCCCGTGTGGCGGGGAAGGTTTACAACCACCACCACTTTTCCTTAAGCTCGGAGATGATGATGTCCGATGCTATCAGCTCTGGGAATAAACATTTGTTTCAGACTATGGGGAGAGCCAAAATATTCAATAAGAAAAAAAAAAATCAAATATTTAGTTAACCTTACTTTTTTTCAAAATTTAAAAAAACCTCCCAACATTTGCACTTCGATTGATGTTCATTTTTCTTTTCAAGATTTTGTTCTTAAAGTAATCTCTACATTCAACGTGGGGCTCGAACTCACAACCCCAAGATCAAGAGTCACATGCTCCACTGACCAAGCCAGTCAGGCAGGTGCCCCAATGTTCATTTTTCAATAGCTCTTTACCAAAATGGCAAAAATGAGAAGCGGTTGAGGGAATGGACAGTGTCATTAGACAAATCTGGATTTAAGTCATGACTTTGGGGAAGTCACTTCTGGTCTCTAAGACCCCTTTCCTCACCCAAAGTCATGCTGTCCCTAAGACTGGTCCTGAAAGTAAAATGTGGGTGGAAATCCTAAGACTGCCACTTAGTATTCGTGATCTTGAGCAAGTTAGTTAAAAATCTGTGCCTCAGTTTCTTCATCTGATACTAAAAATCCCTATCTCCCAACTGCCTGTCACATGTTGTGAGGAGTAACTGGGCAGAGTTTCTGCTGCTCCCTTAGTCCTCACTGGCATTAGGGGAATGAGCATCATGGCTGAATTAGCAGGGACACAGTTCTTGGCCTGAGGCGTCCTTCTCTCCCATTTCTCCTTCTCCGCACTGAAATCAAGTCATCTTATCTTGGTTGGAAACACACATCATGTTTCCACTTCATTTTCTCTTGAGTCCTATATTAATAGAGACACACGCCTGGGGAAGACCGCTTCCAAACACACGTGTGGAGGGACAGGACGCAGCACAAAGCCTTGGTTCCTACCGGCCAGATAGTCCTGGGTTTGAATTCCTACATCCCCATCAGTGGGTGCTCAGCCTCCATGAATCTAAGTATTCTCAGGTGAGAAATGGTTGTAACTGAGGCTCCCAGAGCTTCCAGGAGGTCCAAAGTCAGTAAGAAAGGGAACGTGGCCGGCCTGCAGCGAATGTTCAGTTTCTTCTCACTCTCTCTCTCTCTCTCTCTCTCGATCCAGGAGGCCCTCTCCTTTCGTTCTTTGTTCTCTTGGAGGTGGTCTACGTTTCCTTTCCCGGAGCTTTAATGAGGACAAGCAAGAGGAGAACATGCAGGCAGGGGACTGGGGGCCCTGTCCTGGGACTATTCGGGGGGACAGGGATGGGGGGAGGGGAAAGACGAGGGAACCTGAGCTGTTGGACAGGAAGGTCCAGTCTCGTCTCTGTCCAGGCAAGCCAGCTCCGTGCACGGCACCAAGCAACGTGGTGCTTCCATGAGCCCACGTCCACAAAGCAGCTCCTTCAATGCCGGGATCAAGGTCAGAGCTCTGTGACTACTGAGGAGCAATGACAAAGAGGGAAGTGATACTCGAATCCACAGCAACACTAAATTATAGATATTAAAAAACTAAAAAAGTTCCTAGAGGAAAGCTACACTTTCGTCTAGCATTTACACATGTAATCCTAATTAACACTCATTTATGCGAGTGACTTACCATTTAAGCCTAATTACCCTGCAGGACAATAACAACTGTATATTCAAGTCAATAAACATTTATTGAGTGCCCGTTAGTTCCTGGAGACAGAGAGAAATGAGGCAGGCATAGCTCCACTCTCGAGGAGCCCGTAAAGGAACAGACACCAAGCAGTAACCCCTAACATGGCAGCGTGAAATAAGGGGACACAGACATGTTGGTTGCTCGTGGAAGGGCAGTTTTTTTGTTTTTTGTTTTTTTTAACTCAGAGAAAGAGCATTTTGGATAGCTTTTTTTTTTTTTTTTTAACATTTTATTGATTTGAGAGAGAGCGTGTGCGCACACGAGTCAGAGGAGGGGCCAAGGGAGAGGGAGAGGGAGAAGCAGACTCCCCACTGAGCACGGAGCCTGCCCTGTGCTTGGCTCGGGACTGGACCCCAGGACCCAGAGATCATGACCTGAGCCGAAGTCAGACCATTAACCGATGGAGCCGCCCAGGCGCCCCTGGACAGCTACTTGAGGGATGTGGTATTGAGCTGGGCTTTGTAGAATGGATGGATTCATTCAGTCAACAAACACACACTAACATCTACTATAAGCCAGGTCCTAGAAACACATCAATGAACCAAAGAGACCAAAGGCTCTGCTCTGTGTATTTAAAAAAACTGGAAGGGGGCACCTGGGTGGCTCAGGTGGTGAAGTGTCCAACTCTTGATTTTGGCTCAGGTCATGATCTCGGGGTCGTGGGATCAAGCCCTACATCAGGCTCTGTGCTCAGCATGGGGTCTGCTGGAGATTCTCTCTCTCCCTCTCTGTTTGCCCCTTCTCCCCACCCTCTCTCTCTCAAAACACATGAATAAATCTTAAAAAAAATAAAAAATAAAAAACTGGAAGGATGAATTCATTTGGCTATAACACCATAGGTCACGCAGCTCCAGGGACATGAACAGGATGAATAAGGCACAGGGTATGGAGGGGAGGGGCATGAACATAGTGGTTTAGGCCCCAGGTTTTCAAGGAACAAATCCCAAGTTGGGTGATCTGAGCCAAGTTACGTAATCTCGGTGAGCCTCAGCTTCCAAGCCTGCTGCAGTGAGGACAATGATACGGACCTCCTGGAGGTCACTGGCATGATTAAATGGGATGGCCTATGCTCAGTACCTTTACAGGGTCTGGCCCGAAGGGGCTGATTGACAAAAGGTGGCCACTATTTCCTCAAGGTCTTCGGTCCTTGTCAAATGTGTGGGGATTGGGGAATGTCACCAACAGCCAGCCAGTCAATCCTGTCTTTTTTTTCCAACTCATGATACAAGCTCATGATACATGAGCTTCTTTTTCCAACTCACGATACATGATACACACCTCAGTGGCTTGGGGGTGGGGAGGACAACAGGGCCTGGGGAGGAGCGGAGGAGGCTCTGTCCTCTTCAGAAGGGCAGGTTCCATCTCCTCGGCCTACCTCAAGGGGTTTGACCAAGAGTCCATGGCCCTGGGGGGGGGGCGGCGGGGATCCATGGATGGGCTTCTAAACCTCATGAAAATATACCCCCAATTATTTGTGTGTTTCCATATTATGCAAAAGGGTCCGAAGCTTTCACTAACTTTCCAAAGGCTCTGAGAATATGAAGTATTTTAAAAGAATTCCAAGGGAGTTAGAAACCAGAGCACTCAGTCATCAAGACATCCATGAAGACGCACAGTTGGGGGTAGAAAGAGCTTACCGGGTGGCAGCAGAGTTCTTTTTTGAGAAGCAGAGGAGGAGGAGGAGAATGGTTCAGTGGCTTTACATAAGAAATGAGCAGGCCTAGTTAGGGGCGAGCAGAAGAAATGGGCATGAAGGGAAGTGGGGGCAGGGAGATAGGGCCATACAGCCTCTAGGGAAGGAAGCCCAGTCTCTGAGCAGGTGGCCTGTAAAGAGGAGGGAAGCCCAATGCACTGTTTTTGATGCACTGTGAGCCCCTCCATTATCCTCGGTGCTCCAGCAAAAGCCAGCTACAAAGGGACAGCTGACGTGCAGGGGGAATTGAAAGAGAAGGGTGTCCCCTCCCCTGGGGAGATGCTTGGCAGAGAAAGAGCAATAGGCAAAGGCCTCCAAGCGGAGACAGGGAAGTCAACCCAAGCCCCAGGGAGCAGGCGGAACTTTGGGAAGGGCCCCTGGACTTCCTGAAGATGTGAGACTGGCATTCTACTCTGGAGCCCAAGAGCACGGTGATCCCGGCTCCTGCCGGGGTGATGTGGAGCTGTTCTGCGGGGCCCTCTTCTATCCATGCTCGTGGGGCCCGGTGCAAGGAAAACACGTCTTCTTCCTACACGTGACTATGAAGAAGAACCTTTTATTTTTAAGATTTGATTTATTTATTTGAGAGAGAGAGGAAAGGGAAAGAGAGCGCGTGTGCACAAGCAGGGGGAGGGGCAGAGGGAGAAGCAGACTCCCTCCTGGGCAGGGAGCCCGGGATTCCAAGATCATGACCTGAGCTGAAGGCAGACGCTTAACCGACTGAGCCACGCAGGCGCCCCAAGAAGAACCTTTTTAATGATCATATAGCCCACATATAAACAGTGAGAGTATCTTTTTTTTTTTTTTTCCATCCTGGTGGCCAGGATAACATAGCCATTTAGGGCACCTTCATTACATTTGACATCCTATGTTCTGAAATGTTTCTCTAAGAGTTAAGAACAGCCCTCCACCCTTTCATTTCCCAGGTACTGCACACCATGGACACAACACGAGCCCGATTTCTGCCCGGGGCCCAGTCTTCCAAACGTCCAGATTTCGCTGAGAAATAAAGCAGTGAGGAAGCAAAGGGCTGGGACTCCAAATGACTTTTACAGAGTCTGTTCTAAAAAAGCACAGGCTCGGGGCACCTGGGTGGCTCAGTGGGTTAAGTGTCTGACTCTTGATTTCGGCTAGGGTCATGATCTCAGGGTTGTGAGATCAAGAGTGCAGAGTCTGCTTGAGATTCTCTGCCCCTCTCTCTCTCCCTCTGCCCCCCCCCCACCCACTTGCACATGTGCGCACGCTTTCTCTCTCAAAAATTAATACATAAAATCTTTAAAAGAAAAAAGCACAGGCTTTTTAAGATTCAACATACCTTCATTGGACACTGCCTCCATAATAGGGAAGTCTTTAGTTAATCGGTGTTTGTGGTCATCACATGGAGGAAAGTAAACCATTGTCATCATGGTCACTGTTTTTAATATAATGAGGCTTTATGTGCTATTGCTTTTCTTTTTGGAACACTGAAATGCTTTCTAAGCCAGCATCCCGGTGGGCTCCGCTTGAGAGGTGCCCAGGGACTCTAGAGTGGAGCCTGACCCACTTCTCCATCCGGCTGAAGCAGGGAATCAGCCTGCTTAATTATTCAGCATGACCCCGGCAGCCAGGGAGGACCAGAGAGCATTTCTACACTGACCCCAATGAGCGCTTCAGTTGTTCCTGCCATTTCTCCCCAACTATGGACAACATGGTGAGCAATGGGGCACAAAACAAGACGCCTGGCCCTTGGGGACCCTAGGCCCACTAGGTCCATGTACTTAATATCCCCCCTTCCCATCTCTCAGAACAAGACAACCCTGCTGGAAAACATACGCTTTGTTAACATCTGACAGGGCCTTCTACAAAGAGGACAGTCCTGATAACAGCTACCACCCATAATAACAGATGACCCGCACATAGTGCTTACAATGTGCCAGGCACGGGGGACGGATCTGTGATTGAACTGTTGTCTGCGATATCCATCTCCATGCCGGTTTGCTTGCTCACTCCTGGCTGGTCGGTTCACGGAGGGTCGTTCCCAGCCTGGGTTACCTCTGCCACCAGCAAACAAGAGGCTCTGTCCCTAGTAAATGTTCTGGAAACACGCCAAGGTGAAGGCGCGGGAATACCAACCACAGTCTCTGTATTTGGGAAATGCCCCAGAGCACGCACAATAATAGGGACTCAAAGCCAAGTTATTTAACACAATTAGAGGAAAGATGCACTAAGGAGTTAAGGAGCAGAGTTTCCAATTCCCCCTTATGCACAGTGTGGAGCTGTGCAGGTTCCCCAGATTTCAGGCTTCGGTGATTTTAAATCCTTAAATGAATACATAAGGATTCTTCCCAAGCAGATGTGTTTTTATTTCTCTCGCTCTGTGCCGTTCCCAAGGCAGCCCCTGGCTGTGGGAACTCTTCCTCAACTGTTCTGTAAGAAGTGCTTGATGACCTGCCACCACACAATGTTGAGAAACGTAATCATTTTGAGATTTATAGAAACTGAGGTTTGAACCAGTGATGTGCTAGAAAGAATGCGCAAGGGCAGTCACGCAGGAGTGGACAGAGATGTGATTCTGCATGTACTTTAAATATTTAACTGTCGCTGGGGAGTCCTTGCTGCCCCACTCTTATTCAGGGGAAACAAAAACTCCCCATTCCTTCTCACTGAGAGATCTCTTTGGTAAGGATGAGCTAGCCCGGCTGTGCAGAACGGCAGCCTGGGCTCCTTCCTATCCCCTCACGTGGCCAGGGAGGGTGGGGACAAGGACAAGCCACCCAGGTGCCCCAAGCCTGTGCTTTTTTAGAACAGACTCTGTAAAAGTCATTTGGAGTCCCTAGATTACCTCTGGGGCCATGCTGGAGAGCGGGACAGTGCCACTCCACTGGATTTTGACACACGCTTGTGCAGGGCTGAAACCATGACATCAATGTGTTTTGCTTTTCATTTAAGACAGAAGATACGTATTTCTCTGCGGCTAGGAACTCCTAACGTCAGTATGTCGTAAACATATTTCTAAGTATTTATTATCTTAAAATATTCTCACTCGTACTTAGGTGAGGGGCTTCCAGAAGTAGAATGAAGAGGGACGGAGTTTCCATTTATGGAGCTCCCATGGTAGAGGCGCTTTATTAGTTTTCCAATTTAATTTGGTATAATTATTACAACCAAGTAAAAGAGGTAGATCCTCCCCACCCCCCCATGTTGGGAAGGAGAAAACAGACTCCCTAAAGGAACTCTGGCCAGTTCAAGGCTTCATAAAACATTCTGAAAGGTGTGACTTGGGGTACCACGGTCATCATACTTAACCCTACGGTTTGTGCATTTGGTGGTGAGGAGGAGGCGGGAGGTGGGTGAAGGCTGAGGTGGAGACAGCCCTGTCACACGCACGTGTTAATCAGGAGTGTGTGTGTCTGGACACAACATACAGAGCAGATAAGCTCATTTCTCCTGTGTTTCTCCTTTAGTCCTGACAGAACACTTTGCTCTGACATTTCTGGTCACCAAATACGTGGGGTTTTTTTTTCCCCTCACACCAAGCAATTCTCTATAATACCACTGGGTGTCCTATAATTTAACTCAATTCTGACCCTGTGTACCTGGAGATAGCACCGGATCCCACAGGTTAGGGGCTCAGTCCCACGAGACTGCCCTTCCCCCGCACCTCAGATGCCAACAGCAAGCCCAGGTTGTCCCTTGTGCTTCTGACTGACTGGCTATAAACTGGGGGATCCCACAACTTCCTCTTTGGGTTTAATTTGCTAGAGCAGCTCACAGAACTCAGGAAGCCAGTTTCCTTGCTAGATTCCCCGTTCATCACAAAAGGAGATAGCTTGAGAACAGCCAGATGGGACAGCTGCAGAGCGCGAGGCGTGGGGAGGGCACCCAGCCTCCAAGCCCTCCCTGACCACGCCGCTCCCCAGCCCCTTCAGCATACGTACTTCGGGGATTTTTAGGGGGAATTCATCACATAGGCACAATCTACCATTTGTTCCCTGTCTAGCCCTCTCCCCTCTCTGGAAAATGGGGGGTAGGGCTGAGAATTCCGAGCTTTTAATCATGGCTTAGTCTTCCTGAAATCAGCTTCCCATCCAGGAGCCCAAGAGTCACCTCATTAGAGCAAAAGACACTGCTGTCACCCAGGAAATTCCAATGAGTTTAGGAACTCTATTTCAGGAACCAGGATTGAAGACTAAACATTAGAACAAAAGATGCTCCTAGTGCTCTTATCACGTAGGAAATCCTGAGGGCTTTAGGGCTCTGTGCCAGGCACCAGGGGCAGACGCCAGACACTGTCTTTACATATGTAATCAACTTCATCTGTAAGACAACATACGCGAAAGCTGTTATTACGTCTATTTTACAGATGAGGAAACTGAGGCACAGGGTCGTTGTTACAGACTGAACTGTGCCCCCTTCTGAATTCGTATGTTGAAGCCCTAACCCCCAACGTGGTTGTATTGGAGACAGGGCCTTTAAAGAGGTAATTAAGGCTAAAGGAGGTCGTAAGAGTGGGCCTGAATCTAATAGGATTGATGTCCTTAGAGAAGAGGAAGCTTCAGACATCAGGAATGTGTGCACAGAGATGCGTGCCATCTACAAGCCAAGGAAGGAGCTATGGGAGAAACCAAACCTGCCAGCACCTTGATCTTGGGACTTCCAGCCTCCAGAACGGAGAATAAAATTCCTGTTGTTTAAACCACCCAACTCGTGGTACTTTGTCATGCAGCCCGAGTCCACTACTGCAGTGGTGTATGTGAATCCAAGGTAACCAGCTGGTACACAGTGGGGCTGGCCTTCAAGCCCAGCTTGCCATGCCGCCTCCTAGGAGCAACAACAACGCTGGCTTTCCTGAAGGAGGGGGAGCCAGGCAGGCATAGCTCACTCTGCACCCCGGGACCCCAGAGAGACCCTACCACCCCTTACCCGACACACAACGCGCTCGTCCTAACTGTGCAACAGCTAGGGCACACTGATACCAGAGGCCAGGGAGACCGGCTCCCACTCTGAAGAGGCCCCAGAGAATTCACATCCAGAAGTACACTGAGGAGAAGGAAATACCCCCCGAGGAGGGAATGAATGAGTACTTCCAAGCACTCACAGTACTTACTAGCCCTGAGGTGGTCTTGGTGCCCTTGCACAGACTGTCCACCAGAGGGCGCCATTCCCTTCCTTCTTTCCTCCCTTCCCTCCCACCCTCCCTCCCTGCCACCTTCCCCCACCCCCACC
Source organism: Phoca vitulina (assembly GCF_004348235.1). Taxonomy (NCBI): domain Eukaryota; kingdom Metazoa; phylum Chordata; class Mammalia; order Carnivora; family Phocidae; genus Phoca; species Phoca vitulina. The sequence goes on from NW_022589706.1 coordinate 28,883,665, forward strand.
TCCTGGTAACAAATCGCTGGAGGCAAGGAGTCTCCAAGGAGGCAAAGGAAATACAAGTGCAATCAGCTGTCTGCCGCCGGTGCTCATCCCTGCAGGCCAGAGCACTGCGGTGGTGTGGGAAGGCCTAGGGTGGTCAGGCTCCAGAACAACCTGTGGGAGGGGCCCCGAGGCAGCCCAGCATGGGGCTGAGGCCTCTGGGCCTCCTCAGCCAGGGTCCAGGTCTTTCTCCTCCACGAAAGGCTTTCTGCAGCTAAAGAAAGGCCAGGGTTCCATGGCAATCACAAAGCATTTATGATCTGGTCCACAGTGTCTCCTGTTAATCTGCAGGGTGGGGTGAATCGAAATGACATTATGGCCCATTTATATGCATTTAAAAATAAAAACCAGAATGCCAATTTATTAATTTACAGAAAGAAAGGGAAGTCTAACCGGATGCTCCACTTGGCTAACAGGAAGATTCATTCTCTGGAGGAAATCCAGTCTGGTGTTTAATCACCAGCCCACTGCAGTTTCATGCGCCAAAGATGCCAGCCAAGGAGCCTGCTTCCACCTCTTAATGGCCGGGATCTCCGGAGAGTCATCGCTGGTGCCAGACACAGGCCCCCAGGGTCGTGACTTAGTGCGTACATGGTTCGTCGTATGAGTCATGTCCTGCCCAGGAACCAGGCTGGCAGTATGAGGCCTATTTTTATCAATGAAAAAGTTGAGCAGAGGTGGATTCAAACAAGAGATGGAGCCCCGTGTTTCCAGAATGTCAAGGAACAAATTATGTGCATGTGCATATTTAAACATCACCTGCAAGTCGATCACATTAGACATCTTCCCATACAATCACCACCATCCTCCTAGCGGTGACCTAGTGCTTACTCTGTGCTACCTGACACACAAAACTGAGAGTCTGGACTTGTGGAGAAGCCTGAAGGAGATCACTGACATTTACCGGTCACCTTCTAAATGCTGCACGCTCTACAACGCATAGCAGGACAGGTGCTCGTGGCCCTGCAAGGCAGAAGCCACCTTTCTTGTTTTCCAGGTGAGAAACTCAGGTTTGGAATGCGTAGCTGAACAGCCCAAGGTCACACAGGAAATAAGCACCTGCTAGAATCTGATCGAAGGCTGAGCCCTCAAGGTGGATTATTCTCTCGATTTTACAGAAGAGGAGACCAGCTCAGTGAAGTTCGGCAGTGATAGAGCTGAGGAGCGGATGGGTCCTAAGCCTAGTCTTCGTTCTGCCTTAGCTGTTCTTGGAGACCAGGCCTGTAATGTGGACCTCTCTATGTGAGTGCTCACCACCCAAAAGAGGGCCCAGCACACATTACATGCTCAATAAATATTTGTCACATGCAGGCACTCAAGCTGGAGACTGAGGTAACATGGCAAGAGCAGACCAGATCTGATCAGGAATCCGGGCCCACCGCTCTCTGGCTGTGGCCTCGGCAAATTAATTGTCCTCAGTTTCTGCATCCTTGGAGGGATAACCACACCCTTGCAGGGCAAGGTCAAAGCGTGTGCAAAAGGCTCTTTTTTATATGATGTGAAATGGTCACTCTCACGAAGGGTAGAAGACTGGGGGCAAGAGGGACTTCTGAAACCTGATACCTCACACGTCCAACTAGGGCACATGTCAAATCCTTCCCCCACCCCCGACCCCCACCCAGCCAAACATCCAATCATGACCCTCCTGGATGGCTCCAACCTGCCGCAGCCCACGGCCCAGGACAACTCAGAGTCCCCACAAAGCATCTCCAAGAATCATGATCTGACAGTAACCACAGAAACTTCTCCTGGCAGGACAGGGACCATGTTAGACAGAAGGGAACTTTTGCTGGAGACATTCGAATGCCAACAGAAGCTGAGTCTGTGGCAGTAAACACCAGCTTCCCAGCCCACACTCCCCGAGCTGGAGTAAGAGCCCGTGCAAGTCCAGGCCAAGGAGCTACGCTGGCAGGATCCCGCTTCTATTCCTGCTGATAAGCAGCAGATGTCTGCACTGCTGGGAAACCACTCTTACTCCCTGAAAGTGTGAATGGTATTTTAATTTTCCCCTACAGGAGTCTTGGAAAAGACTGGGAGGCAAGTTCTGTGATCCACATGGCTGATTTACACTATAGATTATATTTCTGCTGCTGTAAAGCTGAGAAATGTTATTTGCAGAGTAAGCATAGAGTAAAACCATAATGAATATCCAAGTTCTGCACATAAAGTAGGCCACTTTCTTTTGCTGGGGAAAGCAGGGTGGCCATGTGAGCTTTAGAGGAGATGCTGATCCAAAGAAAGGAGCAGAGAGAGCCTGAAGTCAGGAGACAGGCTGTTCCCTCTGGGCCAGGGGCTGGGGACCTGGGGAAACCGGGAATAGTCAGAGCTGGGACACTGGGGAGATGGGGAAGTTACAAATACAATCTCAACTAATAACAAGCCTATTTGCAATATGGAAAATGCAATCTTCGAATAAACAGAGTATCAGTCTTAACGACAGTTAGCCAAAAGCATGCTTGACAGGTAGTATCTGAGGCCATTCAGAACTGATCTGACCCTCTACCCTAAAACGTGCCCAGTGGACGACTCCACAAAGAGTGACGCTGCTTGGTCTTGAATGAAGTCCTTCCTTGGAATGGCTCAAGTGCAAATACAGTCCATTCTCTCTATTTGCGGATTCCAAATTCGCAAATTCACCTACTTGCTGAATTTTATCTGTAACCCCCAAATCAATTCTCGTCTCACTTCTGTGGTCACTCCTGGACATGTAAGAGTGGCAAAAAATTCGGGTTGCTTGATGTGCACGTTCCCAGCTGAGGCTGAACAAGGCAATACTCTGCCTTCTTGTTTTAGCTCTCCTACTGTCAATAAGTGTTCTTTATGTGATTATGTAGTATCTCATTTTTTGCATTTTTGTGCTTTTTCTTGATGATTTCACTGTTTAATATGGCCCCAAAGCAAAGTGCTAACGTGCTGTCCAGGATTCTCAAGCGCAAGAAGGCTGTGAGGTGCCTTACGGAAACAGGTGTGCTAGATAAGCTCCATTCAGGCACAAGTTATAGTGCTATTGGCGTGAATTCAGTGTTAATGAATCAACAGTATACATTAAATAAGGTGTCTTTAAACAGAAACACACATAAAACAAGGTTGTGTACGGATCTTGATGAAATGTGATGATGAAATTGATGAAAATGTGACCAGAGACTCCCAGGAAACTAGTTCTGTATTTCTCTTAGGAGCAATGCTTCAGTATTTGCTAATTCAGTGTTAGCAGTGCTTTTAGAGGATTTTAAAGAACCACCGCAAATGATGAGCATCAACCGTATCTGCCCTTCATCCCAGAGCAAGGATGGAGGGGCCTGGGGTAGTGAAAGGAGCTTAATTCCTCTTACGCTTTCTGGGTCTTATGGTAGTAGGATGTAGGCGGGATTAATAGCCATGAAACCATGGGTTCTTGTCCTGGTGCTGCTAGTAGCTGTGACCTACAGGATGTCCCCTGATTATCTAGGTTTCACTTTCCTCATTGAACAAGTAAGAGAGGAGAAGGGGAGCCAAGGAGGGAGAAGGGTTTGGGCTAAAAGATCTCTCTGGACATTTCCAACTGTGAGATACCTCTCTAACATCTTATCCCACTCCTGTCCCCATGGGTCACCTACACGGCTCCAGCCACACTGGCCTCCAGGCCGGTCCCTCCTCCACCAGGCAGGTGCTCACCTTGGCCTCCCCCACTATCTACCCGGTGCCCTCCCTCACATCTCACCTGATGTCCCTTTCTCAGGAGGCCTTCCCTGACTATGTAAAACTGTAACCCTTCCCAGCAAGATCTAGCTCTGTCTTCCCTACTTTATTTTTTTCGATAGCGTAGGTATTTTCACCTACTGTACTTATATTCCACTTCTGTGTTGTGCTGTTTATCTCCCTCCTCACACTGGAAGGTAAATCACACAAAGGCGGGGAGTTGGTCTGCCCTATCCCCCACCCCTAAGCATAGGACCCAACTGCTGTAAGAGTTAATTAAATAAGTTCCTATATGTAAAGCAGGCTTTGGGCAGTACTTGGTGCCTAGTAAAAGTGAGCTATAATTATCATCATCAGGACTGACTGCATTTTTGTTGTTGGTTTATAAGAAAGGTTTTATTTCACGACTCACCAAGAAACGAAAAATCTGCACATTTTACAAAGCGCCTGAAATGAACTCACTGAGCTCATAAAATACAAAGACCTACAAAGACCTTAATTATAAGTACTGCTATTACCAACCCTAAAGAGAGCATTTATGATGCTTTACTTCTCGAAGCTGACTCCTAGAAGTCTGTAAGTACTCACACAGGAAAAGCATTTAACCATGGCGCAGAGACCCAGAACACAAGGGCTCTGGGGACCTGGAACCCAACCACCTCATTTCACAAATGAGTAAACCCACGTCCCGAGAGCATCACCCGCTAACAAGAATGAGTATCTGCCTCGCAGGGAGTGCAGTGCGCATGGCAGGCTGTCTTCCGGGGTTTCCTCAGGAACCACCACTGAACAGAAACAGTCCCTGACCAACTGGCACTTACTTACCTATAAATGCAAAGACGGAGTGAACGTGAAGAGGGGCTCTTCCAAGACACTTATGGCAATTCAAGAATAAGAAGAATTTTAAGTAGTTGTTTTAAAAAATTCGCTTTAAATTAGATATACTGCATTCTTAGGATAGGGGTGAGATATTAAAAATGAGGGCACTTTCAGGAATAGACTAGAATGAAGGCTAAAAAGGTAATCCTAGAGATGACAAGGTATCTGAGGAACAGACATATCTTAGACTTTATCTGACCAAAGACACCCCTTGTGGTGCTGCTATTACCAAGGCTGTTTAAGAGATATACACCAAGTTCCCAAGGTAGTAACATCCCCCCTGTTCTTCATGTGGAGATTGGAAGCTCTCACCCTGTATTAGGGTAATACAGGGTTTCCGAGTGCAAGAAGATGGGTTTCTGTTTGAACAAAACATCTCTGGCCCATGTCGACTTATCTGTTGGGTTTCTGTTCCAGACAAGCAATATACCCATGTCTCTAACACAATCATGTTTGAACTTGCGTGTGTGTGGGCACAAGGAAAGATGGGTAGAAGGAGCCTTAAGAACGCTCAGTAGCTCCAGAAACTGAAAACTGTTCTATCGGGGCGCCTGGGTGGCTCAGTTGGTTAAGCGACTGCCTTCAGCTCAGGTCATGATCTCGGGGTTCTGGAATCGAGTCCCGCATCAGGCTCCCGGCTCAGCGGGGAGCCTGCTTCTCCCTCTTCCACTCACCCCGCTTGTGCTCGCTCTCTCTCTCTCTCAAATAAATAAAATCTTTTAAAAAAAACAACTGTTTTAAGAGCAAGCATGACTGTGACCAACCTTGGTGACCACACAAAATCACCAAGGAGAGGAGGGACCTGGAGAGTGTTGCAAAGCAATGGCTTCTCAAAAGCCCAAGAGGTGATGTGACTCTGCAGATCGGATCCTGTCACAAAGCCTTGGGATGGTAATGAGGCACAAGGGAGTAAGCAGTGAGTGAGGTAAGTCTGGACAGAGATAGGGTGCAGAGAACATGGTGGGAAGGGCCAGAGGGAAGGAGGGAGAACATAGTATTCTGACTTCTACAGGCTCCCTCCCTCCCTCTGGTAACAGGGTTACCAGACAGGGACCAAGCCAGCTGGGGGACACCTGGGCTTCTATCCCCAGAATGGAGCTGCAGTGGGTCTAGTGATTTGGGCCCGAGACAGCTGGCTCAAGTTCAAGAAGCCTCATTCCCAAACTCTTCTTTTCCTAAACTCCTGTGGTAGATAGTAAATAGCTCATCTTATAATGCTCTATTCTTTGAATTAATTCCAGCTCTCCAATTAGCCTCTGACCCTTGTTTTCAGAACTGAACTCAAAGCTTTTCTTGTCCTCTACTTGATCGATGAGGCCCATCAAAAGAAAGTGACTTGCCCCAGGTTGCCCAGCCTGTGAGCGGCAGGTATGGATGAGTATGTGTGTGTGTGTGTGTGTGTGGGGGGTCTCTTGATTCTCAACACAGTACCCCTTCCACTGTCCCCTGCAGGTTCCCCCAAGAGCCACTTGAGGTCAGAGAACCAGAGTATTTTTTTTTATATCCTACAATGCCTAGGTAAGTGCCAAGCACATCCTCAGCACTTAACATCTGTTGATGAATTTTTTCTTCTGAGAAAATGCAGCGTATCCAGAGAAAAATCAGCAAAACTAATCAAAGCAACATGAGCCCTGTGAATTCTAAAGAACAGTGGAGGGAGTCCAGATTAATTTTCTCAGAGAAGAATGAAAAGGGTATCTTGAGGTATTTGGATGAGTGTGGGGAAAATGCCAACCCAAAGTTGTCCTTTCATACAACATTATCGAACAAGAGGTAGGGGCTTTGGAATTGCAAGGAGAGCTTGGACAGTGGTAATACTGAACTTCTTAAGGAAAAGATACTAAAATAAGGAACCCTCTACCAAAAGGGCTGTGAGCCCTTATCTCTGGAGCAAAGCTTTAAAGACAGTATGCTGAGTGAACACTCCGTGACAACGCATTGAAGCGCTGACCACACCATTGTTAAAAGTGCTTTGGGAAGAGCCTTTACACCTTGAAGGAGAGAACAGCAGTTCACACCTGAGTACCTACAGGACACAAAATAATATTTGTTTTTATATCTTCAGAACATCTTCACATGTTAACAATGGGATGTGCCCCAGGGCGAGCCAGACCACATTATCTGGATTCGACACAGCTTACTCGACTGGGACAGAAGACTAGCTTCAACCAGCATGTCATCACCCCGCCAACATAAGGGGACTCGGCGCTGGCATGACAACACGCTCCCGTTGGTGGACCTCCCATCCTTCACAGAGAGAGAGCCTCAAAGAACTTGAGAGGAATGGGAAGACGTTTTACTTTTAATGGAATGCCCAAATATGCCGTGGGCCGCTGGGAAATCTCTCAGCTTCCTGTGTCAATTTCCCCCCTCTGTGTTAACTTTATAATAAGCTAAAAAAAAAAAAAAGAAAGAAAAAAGATTTTGGGGAAAATGTTTTATAATAAGGTGCTACATTATTTATCTCTGTGACGGTAAGAGTGCTTTAATGCTGCTCAAGGCAGCAGGCCAGATAATGCTGCAGTCCTTCATTCTTTGGTGATCCTTTTAAGTCCTGAGCCCCTGCAAGGGCTGGTGCGGGCGGGGCTGGGGGGGGGGGGGGCGGGAGAGGAGCAAGCAAACCCACCCACAGTTCCCTGCAACAGGGCAGCAACTTTGAGGTCAATTAATATTTACATAGAACCCTGGATTAAGTTTGTTTTTTGTTTTGGTTTGTTTTTGTTTTTAAGCTAGCATAAAGCCCCTGCTGGCTAAAGCCCCATCTTTTCAACCAGGGCTCTGGAGACTAAGCCCGGTCTGGCCTTAAACCAGGGGCACCAGGAAAGGAAGGCTTGTATGACTGGACTCAGGGGCTTCGTTCCCATTCTGGCTGAACCAGTGACGAATTCTGAATTGAAGAATGCTTACCATAACCGTGCTCTAACAAAGGAAAAGGGAAGAGTGATTTGTTCTATGTAAAGTGAAAAATCACAACACACACACACACACACACACACTCACACAGAGGGAATGCAACCAATCAAAAAATTGTTTCAAAGCTTGTTTTGTCTATAAAATGAGGCAACCAACAATCCCACTGACATAGAGGAAATTCTTTATACATATCATCACTGTCTCCTTTCTGGAAATTAGACTGAAACTCCTCGCATACAGAAGCTGGTACTATCTGCATTGCCATTAACAACCATTGTATTCCCAGACATTTCCCATTTTAATTTTTTTCCTAAGGCCTGGAAAACAAACTTCTGCTGCTTGTGTTAAGCTAGGACACTTTGTAAAGCTCCAGTTGCTATAATGGTTCCCAAGCTCAGGGTTTAGAGAGAGGGGGCAGGTGCTTTCCAGTGAGCATGCCTGGGACCGGCCTCCAGCTGACTTCGTCCACACAGCAGCCAAACCCATAACTCACCACGGCTGATGGGACTACGGGAACCCCACTACAGCACAATTTTGTGAAGAAACTGTTGGAAGACCAAAATTATACATTATGTTCAGCTAGAGCTGCAGGTTATCAAAGCATTTCTTCTTCTTTTATTTTTTTAAGATTTATTTTAGAGAGAGCGAGCCTGTGCGTGCACACAGGGGGACGGGGCAGAGGGAGAAGGGGGGAGGGGAAGAGAGAGAGAGGGGGAGAGAGAGAGAGAGGGAGAGAGAGAGAGAGAGAGAATCCTCAAGCAAACTCCCTGCTGAGCTCGGAGGCTGACCCAGGCTCGGCGCAGGGCTCAATCTCATGACCCTGAAATCATAAGTCAGACACTTCACCGGCTGAGCTACCCAGGCATTTCTATAACATCTTCTATAACATTTCTCTGGTCATTTCTATAACGTCTTCTTTGGTCCTCACAATAACACTATGAGGTTCCCGGCATAGGCATTAGCATCATCCCATTCTACAGATGAGACAAGCAAAGTCCAGAGAGGTTAAGTGACTTATCAAAGTCACACAGCTCTTCACCCACAGAACTGGAGCCAGAACCCAGGTCTTCCAGCTCCTACTTCATACTCTTTCCACTTGGAGCATGGCCCTGCAGGAGGGACAGGGACAGTGGCTGGGTTTTCCTCTTTTGTCATTCACTGGGAGTCAACTGCCTGGGATCACCACTACAAAGCAAGCAACCAGAACCAAAAACAAAACACGCACAAAAACCATATTTTGTATTTCCTCTCAATCTCTGAAACAATCGCACATCTTCAGGTAAACTTGAGCTGGTGGTATAGAATTCCCACAACAATCACACGGGAAATAAGAGCAACAAACCAGACATGCCCACGGGGCCGTGGGAAGGCCCACCTACATGACAGGCAAGAGTCTGAAGACGAAAAGCTTGGGCTTAGAAGCCAGATTGCCTGGGTGCAAACCGCAGCTCTGCCATTCACCAGCTATGGAACTGTGGGCCAGTCACCTAAGATTCTATCCCTCAGCTTCAACTAAAAATAGGAGAAACAAAAGAACACACCTCCCAGAGCTTGTGAGAGAAGAGAACAGCGGTAGCACCGTGTGGGTGTCTGTCATTGCCATTTTCAGAGGTGCTAGATGAGCCTCAAAGACAGAAAACTGAGCATGCTGAGAATTGCCCCAAACCACCTTGGTATATTTGTGCCTCGCAAATAGGAAATGCTCAATGGACATTAGCTATCATCATGATCATCTGATCATCAGAAAGAACATGGGCTTGAGAGTCTGTCTCACTCAGGTTCAAATTTTAGTTTGTCGACATAATAGATTTGTGATTTTAGAAACGTGACTTAAATTCTGTAAATCTCAATTTCCTCATCTGTAAAATGGAATAATAGTACTGCGTTCTTTGCAGGGTCATGCGGAGAATCAGATGACCCACAGCATGTCACACACCCAATAGGGTGCTCAGCATGTGGATGGAATCAGAGTAATGTGAGTTTCCTTCTCCCCACCACCCTCTACCATTCCCAAATGATGACAGTCTACGCTGGGCGTCCATTCATGTCGTTGTTTCTAGATCTCAACTAAAACATGCTGAAGATGTATAAGAATATCTGAAGTAAGAGAGATGAATTTCATACAGCATTTTATGTTACTGACCGAGTAACATTGGTCTACAGCATTAGTGTAAAGGGAAAAAACTGAGCACTGTCTAAATAAGCTCTAGGTTTCTACAGACCTCATCTGAACTCACAGCTTTAAAAAAAATCATAGCTATCATGGGAAGGGCTTTTTGAGAAATCATGTATTTTTGGTTCTGGGTTCCATGTGTCATTTACATGGGCCAACTTCCCAGCCTTGCTAGAGATGCGGCGGGGGGTCACTGTTGCTCAGACTGACCATTGTAATGTGGCTGGAACAGAAAAGTGGGCCCCAGGTAGGAACCTGTCTGCCCCTTTCTAAGCAGCAAAACTGCTAAGAGAATGAGAGATTGTAATAGAATCCAAAGGGACACCTCTCTGCTCTGTGCCAACAGAAGGTAAACTAAAGCATCATCTGGCTAGAGATCTGGGTTAAGAACATGTTGGTTCAATAGCTAACCATAGTCTTAATGAAGTTATTTTTAGTCTGAGGGTCACAAGGTCAATTGAAATTATCTTTTAAACTAATTATTTTTAAAGATGTAATTGACATATAACATTGTGTAAGTTTAAGGTATACAATGTGTTGATTTGATACATTTATATATTGTAATATGAATACTATTATAACATTAGTTAATACCTGCAACACACTACATGATTATCTTTGTGTGTGTGTGTGTGTGTCTTGTGATGAGAACAATTAAGATCTAGTCTCTTAGCAACTCAGAAGTTTATAATACAGTATTATTGACTGTGATCACCATTTTGTGCATTAGGTCCCCAGAACTTCTATCTTATAGCTGGAAGTTTGTACCCTTTGACCAACATCTCCCCATTTCCCCCACCCCTGAGCCCCTGGTAACCACTCTGTTTCTACGAGCTTGGCTTTTTTAGATTCCACATATAAGTGATACCATACGGTATCTGTCTTTCTCTGTGTGACCTATTTCACTTAGCACAATGCCCTCAAGGTCCATCCATGTTGTTGTCGCACATGGCAGGATTTCCTTCTTTCTCATGGCTGAATAATACTCCAGTGTGTGCGTGCGCATCATGTATATATATGTATATACATGTATATACACCACATATTCTTTATCCATTCATCTACTGACAGACGCTTAAACTGTCCATTAAAATTATTTATGTGTTATTGCTTAGTGAACCGATCTCAAACATCGCCTTCAACATGAAGCAACTGAAATCCCACGTACAGCTGCAAGTTCTCTCTTCCGCCAACATTGTCACTGTAGTTCTTAAACGAGACCACCATTTTCTCTGCTGCATTGTTCTCTTTTGCTCCCCTCCCCAGTCTGATGGACCTCATCCCAGCTGACACTTAACAGCTACTGAATAAATACATGCCAAGCAAATGGATGGATGAATCCGCGGCAGACAACTGTCGGTATCAGAGACTGAAAACAAGGAAGCCTGACTGTAAGCTTTACAAGCAGCAGAGCCAGGAGTGCAGGAAGAACTCACACTCCGATCTGTGCGGCTTCACGCTTCGATGAGTCCTGGGAGTGAGGGGAACAAGGTCTGCTGTCCATCTGCTGGCAGTGTTCCAGGTAGCCTGCCTCACCAGCATCAGGACCCCGCGGTCTTGCCCAGCTGGCCCTTCCTGGACGACCCCGCTCGGCTGGCTGAACGCGCTGCCGCTGCTTCTGCCCGAGGCTGCCCAGTTCTGTGACCACGGCCCCAGTTCTCTGCCCGGATCCCACGGGGCCAGGTTCCCACACCTGCTGTGCCACGTTCTCAGGACGCTCCTCTTCAGCATCGCTGCTGGCTGCAGCCCGCTCACCTCACCCGTTTCCCGCTGCCTTCCTTCCGGGGAAGAGGAAGGTGCCTTTCCTTAATTAGCCTTTCCGGGCACCTGCTGCCACGAAGCACAGCTGCCAACGATGGATAACAGTGCGTCTCATTCCAACAGCGCCCTTCAAAACTTGGGGGCTCAACATGGCTGCCAATTCCCCGACTGCTCGTTCACGCAAGTGAAGTGACCAGACATTAATAAGGGAAAGGAAGCTGAGGTTCTGCCGGAAACACAGCATTATGTTTGGCCGTGTTGGCAAATAAAGGGAGGAAAACAGTCTTAGAAACACAAAAGCTGTCCTCTGGGCTGGGAGACAAAACGAACATCCAAGGCCGACGGCTCCATGTCCGAGAATGAGTGTCAGCTCTGCTCAGTGGGAAACCGTGCTGAACGAGGGTCAGGAAGACCGGCTTGAGTTCTGCTCTTCCCAGACGAGCCACGCACTCTTGGGCAGATCACGTTGCCTCTCGGTGCTCCTCCCACTCCTCCTAAGGCTTGAATGAGATGGTCTGTATTTTCTCTTTGTGAATGTCAACCTAAAAGCCACACACGAGAGGAAGAATCTCATTCTGCCAAGACTCGGTATGTTCATCATTGGCTCTGTGCCTTGGTTTCTTGATTCAACTGTGTTGATAATGCCCTTCACTAAAGACATTTTTGTTGAACGACTGAAATGTGGGAAAGACATTTACCGCAGCTTGGATGTTCCAAAGATGGCCGCAACAAAGCCTCCCATCCTCTGTACTCAAGAGGCAGAGTGCATGTCTCCACCTTTGGTCTGGGCCGGGACCGTCCTGATCAACAGAGTATGGTAGCAATGTGGGGTCAGTTCGAGGAATAGCCTTGTCTCACCTGGTGCCTTTAGCTGCCGGCTTCTTAGAAGCCAGACACCACATGAGAAGTACACCCGCCTGCCCAGAGACCACGACTGTGAGAAACCCAAGGCACAGGGAGAGCCCTGAAAGATGAGATGCCAGGTGAAGAGAGAGAGAAGCCTAGAAGCACCGAGCTGCCAGGCATGTGAGTAAGAAGCCATCTTGGGAGTGGACCTTCCAGCCCCAGCTGCCTCCATGTGGATCAGAAAGGCACTGCACTGCTGAACCTTTCCCAATTCCACAAAATCATGAGCGAAATAAATAGTGGTTTTAAGCTCCCAAGTTCTGGCATGGTTTCTTACATAAGTATACAGGAACAGATAACAGAAACAATGCAATATGTAGCACTGGACAAATATGAAAAACTTCCTTTTTTTTTTTTTTTTTTTTTTTTTTGAGGGAGATAGTGCATGCATGCACCCGAGCAAGTGGGGATGGGGGTAAGGGAGAGGGAGAGAGAATCCTAAGCAGACTCCACACCTGGCACGGATCCCAACACGGGGCTCGATCTCACAATCCTGAGACCATGACCTGAGCCAAAATCAAGAGTCCGAAGCTTAACCAACTGAGCCACTCAGGCGCCCCGATGATGAACTTATTAACAGATCTGTTCCTTAAAGCATTTGCTGAAAATGAACACAGATTTACATATATTTTCAAATCTTCTGCATTTACATTTACAGAACGGGGAAGAATCACTCCGTCCTGTGGCAATGCAAGTACCCTTAGGCTTAGCATCAGCGTAGGTATCCTCTCCTTCTGGAAAACCACGTGAGCCACCCCTTACTGTCGGCCAGGGTAGATGCCCCTGGCACGGTCTCCATTCATGACATGATAAGTCAGCACTCAGAACAATGCATCGCATTTGCCTGTTTGTTGTCTGCCTCTCGAAGCAGGGAAGGTATCTATTCCTCTTTGTATAAAAATAGTAAAAATGGCTAATGCATAGAGAATGCTTATTACGTGCCAGGGATAGTTCCAGGCACGTGACATATATCTTACGTTTATAATATGTCAACCCAATGTTTACCCCACTTCGTGTGAGGTGGGTATTATCATCATCCCCACTTTACAAAAGAGGAAACGGAGGTACAGAGAGGCAAGCAACTTGCCCAAGGTCACCCAGCTAGTCAACAGCAGAGTCTTGCTTTAAACCCACTCAGTCTGGGTCCAAAATCCCAGAATGCTCTTAACCATTTATCATACAGCTTCTCCTTTAGCACTGGGCACTCAGTAAAGGCGTTTGATGCAATTAAGGCATCAACAACAGAAATCAAATCCACCGTTTTCATACAGATCAGGATTTCTGAAAGAAAAACCTGTGCCACATGAAATAAATGTCAATTATAAGAACTATACACAGACATAGAATCCCATACTAATGCTAAGTAATGATAATGAATTTGTTACCCAGACCAGAAATAAATCTGAATGAGTAGATACTCCTTACCCCTTCCTGTTCATCTGTTCGTGCTAATCAAGTCCATAGCCACTAATATGATTACCTCATGAAAATCTATGCTAATAGGAACCAAGGGAGGGCATAGATAAATAAAGCTCACAGAGGAGTATTAGAATTTCATGTTCATTCATCATGCGCTTCAGAAAGTTCCTCCACCAAACCCACTATCGGACTGATGTGCATCACCTCCATTCCCTCTTCTCCCCCCTTCTGGGGCAGGATATACCAAAAGAGGAAGTAGACAAGCAGAGCTTACACAAAAATCCAGCGCCTGGTTAAAAAATCCCCCAACAGCTGAGAACTGGTTGCAAATGCGCCATAACAGAGCAGGCCAGTGCTGTGCAGAAAGGCTATGTCCTCGCAGAAGGTCCACGGAAAGGATGCCTTACTGGGCAGGTTTCAAACTTTTCAGTGTTACTACTCGAAGTGTTGTGTGTAGACCAGCAGCAGCATCTGGGAGCCTAACAGAAATACAGTCCCTTGTCTCGCCCCACAACACCCGAATCTGAATTTGCCAACATGGGCAGGGAAGTCTGAAAGCACTGCAAAGGTCTGGACCACACGAGTCTGGATGATGGTGAAAAGAAAGGGGGGGGGGGTCTGTCCTCAAGCGATGACCTTGCAGTTCCCTCATCCATACTCACCTCTGGCATCTCTGCTACCTCTACCCAAAACACCCGGGCAGCCTCAGCTTTACCCTCACAGCTTAGGGAACCAATGATTGGGAGTGGGTGGGCCTGACGCTTTCTTGGGCTTTCAGGTCAAAAGCATCTGAGTTCAAGTCCTCCTTCCACCAGTCACTAGCTGTGTGATAAATTATGCGACCTGCTCGAAGCATCAATTTCTTCTCTATAATTCGGGAAAATAAACACGATGCCTCATGTTTGTAGGAAAACTTAGCCTGTGAGTGCCTGCGTGCTGAACACAGGCTGAGTGTGTGTTTGGAAAAGGGGGGCCAGCAGCCTGTCTCCAGCCCTGGAGAGCATGACAGAGCCAGTTATGCTTTCTTCCCTTCTCCATCTTTGAAGATCCATCAGACTGCACTATTCCGTCTCCAGATGCCATAGGTCAGGACTGCCACATTTCATCTGGCATCTTAACGTTTCTCAGGAACCAGTGACTTCTGAGATGATCACACATTCATTTCACAGAGGAGGAAGCTGAAAGGTGGAGAATTAAGTGCTTGGAACAAAATCATCCCCTTATCCAGGTCCTTTATTATGGATTTCAGAGGAGAAGGTTCTACAGGCAGTTCTAAAGACCTCTCTTCATAAATATCCTGGAAGTGATTTGTTATGCACTCACACGGGGGGGTCCAAGGCCCAGGAGACCCCACCTTTGAGTGCCATTTCCACCACTAGCTAATTGTGTGACCCAAGGAAAGTTATTTACTCATCTTTTCTGGGCCTGACTTTTTTACGCCTGTAAAGGAGGCCCTTTGGATCATCTCCAGGGTCACTTCCAGCTATAAGCAATTCAATGATTCCAAATGAAAGATGCCCTTTGCGCATTTCTTTGAAGATGTAATTTTCGATATTGTCCACAAGGTGGCAGCACCCCTCCTTTACAGAAGTCCAGGCAGCGTGACACAAAGGATGAGAAAGAACTCTAAGAAACTAGCACACATTTTTCAAAGCATTAAGTTTTCTACAATTTAACTATAATATTTTATTTTAGTGTTGATCATTATCATCAAGAGTTTGGCCAGCAATGTGCTACATGCCATTAGGAAAGGACAGCTTTATGGGGCTAAGTTTGGATTTTAAGGTATTATAAGTAGGATGAGCAAAGGTCAGACAGCAAATTAATGGGAATTTAGAAATGCAAGCTACCTGACGGCCCAAACAGGGCCAGGGGTTGCCTTCTTGACAAATGAAGCACAAGAGGCAAACATCTACTAAAGGTTCGTGTATACAGGAATGTTAAAGGGCGCCTGGGTGGTTCAGTTGGTAAAGTGGCTGCCTTCGGCTCAGGTCATGGTCCTGGAGTCCTGGGATGGAGTCTCACATGGGGCTCCCTGCTCAGTGGGGAGTCTGCTTCTCCCTCTGCCCCTCCCCCTGCTCGTGCTTGCTTGCTCTCTCTCAATAAATCTTTAAAAAAATTTTTTTTCACATGGAAAAGTAACACAAAAGAGACAAAGAAAAAAATGATTAGAGAAAAAATATTTGAGATTACAATAATGAATAAAATTTGAAATTTAAAATGCATAGAAACAAAACAATGTGGTACCCTGAATTAGACTTGGAACAGAAAACGGACATTAGAAGAGAAACTGGTAACATCAGAATAAAGTGTTTAGTTAATTGTTTCGTGCTCCTGTTAATTTCTCAGTTTTGACAAATGTACTACGGTTATGTAAGACAGGACATTAGGGGACGCTGGGTAAAGGGGATTTGGGAACTCTCAGTACTATCTTTGCAACTGTTCTGTATATTCAAAATTATTCCTAAATGAAATTTTTATCTAAAACTTTCATAGAAAAATATGCATCGAGGAAGAAACAGCCAAGAATAGACAGAAACAAGAGAGTTTCATGAAGCAACGTCCTGTCTCGATAATTTAAGGAGACATTCTAGAGAACACAGTAGCTCAGGTGCAAGAACACTAGGCTGCATCTATTAAAATGACAAAGCCTAGAGTAAAGCGGGCGGTGAACAAAGAGGTGTATTCTAGGACATTACTGGTGGAATTACGTGCTGCTGGATCCTTTCTGTAAAGCAGTTTTGCCACAGGTGACCAAGCCATACACCGACAGCCTCTGACCCAATAGTACCCGTCTTAGCAACCTACAAGGAGGAAAAAAGTCACCTAGTTTTATGAAGTTGTTGCTCCCATGGCCACTGGGTGCCTAGATGGATCACAGTGCTATTCATTAAATGCAGTAGTAAGTATCAATGGAGTTAAGAACGACAAATCTGAGAACTGTGGAAAGGGACATATGAAATAAGTTTTTTTAATAATTAATTAATTAATTAATTTGTTTATTTATTTATTTATTTATTTGAGAGAGAGAGAGCACAAGTGTAAATGGGGGGAGGAGCAGAGGAAGAGGGAGACTCCATGCTGAGCGTGGAGCCTGACACGGGGCTCGATCCCACGACCCTGAGATCATGACCTGAGCCAAAATCAAGAGTCGGACGCTCAATCGACTGAGCCACCCAGGCACCCATGACATATAGTAGCACTCATGACATACAGTATCCTAGATTGGGTCCCGGAACAAAAAAAAAGGATATTAGTGGGGAAAAAAATGAAAAACTGAATGAGGTCTATAGTTAATAATATGGTATCAAGAGTCATTTATTAATTTTGATTACTGTACTCTGATTATGAAGATGTTATTAGGGGAAGCTAGGTGAAGTAGGTATATGGGAACTCAATCTCTGTGACTCTTCTGTAAATCTAGAATCATTTTAAAATAAAAAAAAATGAAGACCGCAGATTATACACAAACACACCCATTACTATCAACTACAAAAATAATTATTGCACAAAAAAGTAGGTAGGCTTGAAAAACATTTTCAGAGTTTTAAAAATACTTTGCTCTTGGGGCGCCTGGGTGGCTCAGATGGTTAAGCGTCTGCCTTCGTTTCAGGTCATGATCTCCAGGTCCTGGGATAGATAGAGCCTCATGTCGGGCTCCCGGCTCAGCGGGGAGGCTGCTTCTCCCTCTCCCTCTGCTTCTCCCCCTGCTTGTGCTCTGTCAAATAAATAAAATCTTTAAAAAGTAAAAAATAAAAATACTTTGCTCTTTGGGGAGGGGGTTAGGGAGGTGCATGCGGGCGTGAGTGCGTGTGGGTGTGGTGGGGGTGTATGGTCATTTTATGTTGCCATCGCTATTTAGAGGTTTCACTGAACAACTGATTGTCAAGGTGCCCAGACTCACAGTGGCTGGAGAGGGTTTGCAACACCCACATCCTGATAGCCTGAAAATGATTTTAATTTTTTTAGCATGTTAAGTTTCACTTAGGAAGAAAGACATGTTCTATAATAACTTTTTAGTAATCAGCCCTTAGGGGCTATATTTATAATTCCATGGCACATGAAATTAATTATTTTTTTCCTAAAGAAAGGATACTTTCTGCTTATCTGGGGGGCACTCGGTTTTCTAGTTTTTGGCAGATTGAAGGAATGTGCGGGGTTATCTAAAGAAATAACTTACTTCTACAAAAGAACTTGAACATCTAGAAAAATCCAGGTCTTGCCACTCCTCCCTTCTTAGGTGCTCTAGGTGACATTAAACAGGCATGAAGGGGGCAGGTGGTAAAGGACAGAGGGTGCGTGTGTGTTGTGGGGGGACTCCTCCAAAGTGACTTCACTGAAGTCAGTTCCAAGCTCACTGGCTTTTCCAAAATTGGTAAAGAATAATTTCATTTAGGGCTGCTGGATTTTACGATGGTTGTAATTCTGAGAGAACAGCTTGGCCTTCCCTGCAAGGCTTCCTGTGCCCATTTCCATTGGGAGGTAGTGTGAGCATGCATTCATCCAGAGAAGCACAGCCAGACTCCTCAATGGCCTCAAAGGAACGTCAACCCTGCTGTGTCCATGGCGAATGAAAGTGTGTAGATCTGCCAATCACCAGCGATGCAGCCTATCTCCACTCCAGCCCCCTTGGCTTCCTCCTGTTCTAGGCCCAACCTTGACCATAAGCCTCGTTGAAATCATACTACTACGGGAGGGTTTAAAACACCCTGCAGCCCATCTCTTCCACTTCTAAAGTTCAGTTCATCACTGCCTCAAGTCAGACCAGCAAGCGAGGCCACACTGTCATAACCTTCTATCAATTTACTTGAAATGAGTTTTGCTTGGGTGTTTGTCCTTTGCTTCCAATGAGTAATGC
This sequence comes from Phoca vitulina, assembly GCF_004348235.1. Lineage (NCBI taxonomy): Eukaryota > Metazoa > Chordata > Mammalia > Carnivora > Phocidae > Phoca > Phoca vitulina. Next base: position 28,902,288 of record NW_022589706.1, read on the forward strand.
TATGAAATACCGACTGACAAAACCCAAATTTCCATATATCTACGTATAGTTGGAATATTATTGAGGACACATCATTTGGTGGTTGCCCCTAAGTAAAGCTCCAGGTGAGAATTTTCCTTTTTTTTTTTAATTGAGGTATAACTGACATGTAACATTAGTTTCAGGTGTATAACACAATGATTCAATATTTGCATATATTGCAAAATGATCACCAAAATAAGTCTAGTTAATATCCATCACCATACATAGTTACAAATTTTTTTTTCTTGTGATAAGGACTTTTAAGATCTACTCTCTTAGCAACTTTCAAATTTGCAATGTGTAAGGAATTTTTTTTTCTCCAAGTCTAGTGAGCCTGGGCTCTGTAGCTACATGGCCCGGATTCAGATCCTGATGTTATTTACTTACTAGCTGCTTAACCTTCTATGACTCAGTTTCCTCATCTGCAACATACAGATAATGATAGGCCACTGAATTTTTGTGAGGATGAGAGCCAGCAGAAATAAAGTCTTAAGGACAATGCCTGGCAAAAAGTTAACAATAAATATTCATTATTACAGTTACTTTATAAAGAAGCACTAGAAAAACGGTTACATACCATCAGGACTGGGAGGCTTCTGCCTCATGCACATTGTGATTCATATGACATAGGGTTCTAAAACCCTCTGCCCTCTCACCGTGCTGTGGGGTCTTCAACAATGATAATGACAGCATGGGGACCTTCAGAATCCAGGGCAGGGGGGGTTGGTTGCCAACATCTTTTCAGGATTCTGAGCTGTCCTAGGGATTTGTCCTATTTACCCTAAGAATCCTCGATGTAGATAATCACCAAGAGGCACAAAAATGAACCTGCAGGTCAATTTCCATAACTGTGTAGAGTCCTATGATCTGAAAAGCCATATTTTTTTCTTCTCCCTAGTCTGATCTTTTCTTTTTTTTTTTACATTTTTTAAAAAAAATTTATTTATTTATTTATTTGTCAGAGAGGGGAGAGGGACAGCACAAGCAGGGGGAGCGGCAGGCAGAGGGAGAGGGAGAAGCAGGCTTCCCGCTGAGCAGGGAGCCCGATGCGGGGCTCCATCCCAGGACTCTGGGATCATGACCTGAGCCGAAGGCAGACGCTTAACAGACTGAGCCACCCAGACGTCACGCTGGCCTGATCTTTTCTGACTCTTGTCTATTATCCCAGTACAGACAGATGCACTGATTATTTCTTTACATTTTCTGTGCCTTTAAAAAAAAACGCATTTGTTCTCGTAAGTTTTCCAAGACCTTCTACAAAACAAAGTAAGATATAAAATAAATAATACATGTATTTTTTTGTTTAGAACTCAGTCCAGCTTCGGTAGCTTATGGCAACACGGAACCTCCTTATTAACAGGGACAAATTCATAATAGGTGTTCAACAGACACGCGGGCACTAGCAAGGGGCAGATAAAGAATTCAGCGAACAGGACCACTGAGAGGTAAAAAGAGAAAGCACAACTTGGGTCATATTTCAACCAGGCCTCCTGTTCCTGGTAACCAATTCCACGTCCTCCCCTCCCGCCTCACCCCTCCCCGCCCACTCTCAGCAATTTCACGCGGCCATCACTCCGCAGCCCTTTCCCCCTCCGCCTCCAGCCTCCGCCGATAACCCTTGTAAAACACCTGGGCGCAGAGCAAATGAGTCCCAGCCCGCCTTCCTGTTTTACTGTATCCGCTCCCTGCCATAAAACTTATCTTTAAAGGCCAGCACGTTGGCAGCCCACGGACCTATTCAGAATGCCGCTGGCTTGGGGACGGCCTTCACCGTATGAGGCTGTGCTGAGCACGTAGCCGGGCAGATTAGGGGCGGCGGGGTGGGGGGCGTTCAACTGCGAGCCCCGATTCCCACAGCCCTGATAGCAGCATGGCAGTTTCTAGCCGAGGAGTCAAGGTTTTGAAACTGCATGGTGTTTCCCCATTTAACTACTACTAAGGGAGCTTATTGGCTGTTTTATTCACAGACACCGATCAGCTTTGGGAGTGAGAAAAAATAACGAGGACCAGCTACATAATTTGCAAATGGAAAGGTAATATACAGAATGAAAATGCAGAGCCCCTGTTCAAAAGGCAGGGGAAAAATTGCCATAAAAAGGGCTGAAACAAAATTGTTGCCTTTCTTCTGCAGTCTCTGTCTTCACTCATTATGGTGTGTTTTCCTTGGTATTTAAAGTCATGCTCTCTTGGGCACGGGACACCTGCAGGGTAAGCGCAGACCTGCAGGGTAAGCACAGACCCTCACAAATGCCCAGGGGCCCTGCCCACTGCCAGGGACCAACACCTTCTGGGTTCTCCATCCCCTGAGCTGCTGGACTAACGCGCCCACGCCCTGGCCAGGAATGGGGAAACTGAGTCAGGAATACCCCTTTCCCGTGGACCCATCTCCCCTACCCTGAGGTGCAGCAGATAGGTGACCCTCAAGTATACCACAACATCTGTGCCAGAACACACCAGGTACCCGGACTGGGAGTGGGCTGAACTGCCCCCCACCAACACACCACTGTGCTGTCAGCCTGGGCTGGGTAGGCCACCACTTTGCCCTCTCTCGAGATGCCATGGGAGCACGTGTGTCCCAAGCCAACTCACCCCATGCTCCCAGTGAGGCCCCTACCAGCAGTAGTGACTGCTGGTTGGAGGCGGGGATGAGGATGTGTGGCAGGGCCTGAGGTGCCGAGGAGGAGGGGAACAAGCAGTCAAGAACCTCTCAGGGAGGTAGGGAGAGAGCAGGACTGTTCCTAAACCAAGGCTCCAACTCCCTGGTGCATCGCCCCATTGGACGTCGCTTACAAAAACACAAATCCAAAGATAAGAGTATTAAGAATTTCAAGATGGTGACCACACCGCATGAAAGCCCAGGCATGGGACCCATCATAACTCAGGCCTGTGCTCGAGAGAGATGGTGCAGGTGTGAGGCTGTTCTGGAAGAGGTGGGCGTGAGGAGCCTCGTACCGCCTGTCGATGGCCCCTCCCGTTGCTCTGCAAGGCTTCTGAAGCCCACTCACTCGGACAATAATTGTAACTTATTACCTTGTGCAAAGAACTGAGGTAGTGAGATACGGGTACAGTGTTGATGGTTATGGAAATCCTCCCAAACCTAACGTGGCCTAGGGATTTATTTCAAGTGTTGGGGAAGTTAGCAAAGAGAGAGGATGGAGGAATAATTCCTTAGTCAGTGGCTCTGGGTTGACAGTTTATAAAAACTGAGCCATTTCCAAAGCCATTACTTCGATGCAAGAACATAACCTGGCTGCTGAAAGCATGTTTCTTACAAACCTTGGCTTCTGGGTCACTATTGATACCGCAAGAATCGTCATCATCAGCACGTGGGGCATTTCTAGAAAGAAAAACAGAAAACTGGACTTAGAATTCTACTGTAAACTCTAGCTGCACGAAGCCACACATTATGGCAGGTCCTTCCCATGTCCTACCTGAGTTTCAAAGATGCATAGCGGAGTGTTGCTCCTTCAAACTCTTTTAAACTGGGGTCCGGGTTAACTGTGGCTGCATGCAAATCCTAGGGGAAAATAGATCCCTGTTAATGGAGAAAGGGGGGAGGGCCTCTGACTTGGCCTCAAATATCAAAGGGGAGAAAAGTCCTCCCGGCATGAGGCAGAGAGTGTATGTGAGCTTAGGCAGAGAAAGGGCATGCAAGGGCTGCTGGATGCTGGCTCAGCGCAAGCCCCGGGTTCTTACAAGAAACAGGGGACCTGGGGCAGTCAGCTTGAAGTCATTCACAACAGGACACATCAAAAAAAAAAAAAAAAAAAAGGCAACATGTGTGTGAGCTGGGCATCCCTAGCAAGCCCCATCACGGCATCCCTGCAGAATGGATGATATTCATGAAGAAGAAAAAGATACAGCCACAGCCATGCAGAAAGGACAAAATATTAAATGATCTAGAATCTGACAATATACTTGCCTTCCAAATGTCACTATTAATCTTTCCCCCATTCAGAACAGCAAAATCACTCCATGGCTGTTTCTAGACATATAATTATTCACATAGGAAAAAGCACATTGATTTAAAAGAAAAAAAAAAGGAAAGAGGAAAAGAAAAACACAAGACACTGTTGTTAGCATTGATATTCACAGGACGGGTTAGGGAACAAATTCACTCTACCAGCAACTGGTTAGCTGGCTCTAGATCTAGATTATCACCTGAAGCCTAGGGCGGGAGGAGAGAGATGGTGCTCGCGTTACTTACCACAGAAATGACTGACCAGCGCTAGCAGTCAGTGTTAGATCTTCTAGACGTGGCCTTAAGCTCACAGATTAAATGCCTAGTGGACCTAATACCACGGGAAACTTTCTCTCCCGGTAACCAAACAGAACTGTCTTCTGGAGATGGGGGCAGAATTAGGGATGGTACCTGTCACTGTGAGGATTTGAAAATGGGGGAATGTCCCTGGTCAAGGGCATAAAAACCTGGGGCTCAAACTATTTTCATGTAAAAGAGAAAAGGACAAGGAAAGGGTAGGAGGGATGGTAAGGAACGCAGCTGGACGTCAACATCTGCCGAGATTTAACTGACCAAAAACAGCTCTCCACAGTCTAATGTAAAGTCTTCCAGGTCGTAAGAAGCTCTGCCTCCTTGCCACAGAAGCTTCTTCACAAATGAATGTTTGATCACGAAATGATTTTGTAAGCAGGATCCTAGAACAAAGCACGAAGCCTTGCCTTGTTGGGAGACCGCTCAGAATACATCTTTGAATCTAAACAGCCCTTCCATTGCCCTCAGACAACAGGCAAGGTTGTTGGGTTTTTTTGTTTTTCCTTTCTACCACAGTGAGTGAATATCCAAATATTTTTCATGTAACATTTGGGGAAATAAATGAAGCAAACAAAACCCAGGGACATGGTTATGAATGCGTTCCACCGATGCATCAGGCGAATCACCTCTTTCCTCAGATAATAAATCAACAGCGGAGACTTTTTGCTCCAGTCGCCTTTCAACTAAAGCGCTCTGAAAATGAGACGGGAATGGGGACCCATGATGTCTGCTCACGACATCAGTATAATTTTGAAAGCCACTCAGAGCAGAGGCAGAGAAGTTCAGATGTGCCGAGCGTTGGAAGAGACAGGTGTTCCTTTAACTCGGCAGGACGCGACGAGCGCGGAGTCCCTGCAGATGTAGATCTCTCGTCACCACTGCAGAGCTGGCGTCACTGTCGCTTTCCTTTTTGGACTAAGCACCCGAACTGCAGTTTTTCGAAATAAAGTGGAACTTACACCACTGTATCTACTTTTTAAAAAATAATCTCTTTTACTGAGCGGAAGAGCAGGAGTGCTGCCTAGCCTCTATACTCCATCCCCCGAAGCGGTGCTCAGTTTTCACCGAGGAGAAAATTCCTAACACAGGAGGGTCTTAACGTGTTAGCCCAGGAGAGCTGGGAGGCCCCCTGAAATCGGGGTGGGGTTTTGTGTGTGTGCATTTTCCTGGGGAGAAGATCCCCCACTTTTCCCATATTTCCAGAGGGGCTGGTGACCAAGAAAAGTTTAGAATCACCCTTGTAGGGGGACTCATATGATAAGGACCTGAAATGTCAAGAATTTTAAGCTAGAATTTCTTTTTTTCTTTTTTAAAGGAAAATAAGCCTATTTGATCCCAAATCATCATCACAGTTTACATGTGAGCAATATTTGCTTTTTCATTGAACTTGAGTGTTAAAAAAGGGTATCAGATGGTGAATTAGTAAGACTCCAGGTAATTATGTTCTCATAGAGAAATTAAAAAAAAAAGAGTGGGTGTCTGGGCGCCTGGGTGGCTCAGTTGGTTAAGCGACTGCCTTCGGCTCAGGTCATGATCCTGGAGTCCCGGGATCGAGTCCCACATCGGGCTCCCTGCTCAGCGGGGAGTCTGCTTCTCCCTCTGACCCTCCTCCCTCTCATGCTCTCTGTCTCTCGTTCTCTCTCAAATAAATAAATAAAATCTTTAAAAAAAAAAAAAAAGAGTGGGTGTCTGACAAGAGGAATCTGAAATCAAATTATCCTCAACAGGCACGGTGTGGGGACAGGATAGAAAGAGTACTTTTTCAAAACAAGTATTCAGAAAAGTCTTCAGCATTTAATTAAAATAGTTCTCTGTATGCGTGTATGGTTTAAAAAAAATTTTTTTAATGTATTTATGTTGGGTCCCTGTAATGTAAAAGTTGATTATAATTTTAAAATTCTATGAATCCTGCTCTTATGCTACGGAGACATGAGTCAGCTGGCAAACTTCCAACAATCACCTCTTATGGAGTTAAATAAACAAAGGTTGTATAAAGCAATTTTTCAAAAGCTAAAATAACATGGGGACTCTTAAAGAAACCCTTTAGTACAAAACTCAAGTATGGGCTAAGAGAACCTATGTTATGACTAGGACAAAAGACCCTTTTCCCTCCTACACCTAACAGCACCCATTTTTAGAAATTCTCTTTCCTATAGAAGTGACCATAATTTTTCTCTTTTTTAAAAAATTAAGGGCAACAAAATCTGTCTTGCGTTTTAATAACCACATATTCTATTCATCTAATTTTTTTTTTTTTAAGAAAAGAGAATACAACATTTTAGCTAATCTTTTTTTTTTTTTTTTAAAGACAACCCAAAGAGATTGTTTGGTTCTACAGAAAGTCTGTAGTCTGCATGGCGGGAGTGAGAGATGAAAGAAGAGATGAGACAAAGAGAAAGACAGTGAGAGAGGGAAAGGCAGGTGGGCACTGGGCCTCAGGAAGGACAAAGATGACGGACAGGGAAAAGGCTAGTCAAGGAAGAACAGAGACCGTGTTCCACGAGCGATGACCTCCCAACTGATAATCTTTCAGGCAATGCAGCTAAATCTTTGCACAATGGAATGTTTTGGGGCCAGAGTTACAGGTGGGAACATAGTCTCCTGGTGCTTTTCTTGACCTTGACCAGGTGAAGCACCCCTTCCCCTGATCAAAGTGATCACACTGAGTTCTGGGAGAGCCTTGGAGCCTTAGCTCCTCAGAGGTGGTGATGTCCCTGGGGAATGACCCAGCCCCTGGAGCATGGTGCCTATCATGACCCTTCATGACCTTTCAGCATGGTGCCCTTTGTGACCATACAGCAGAATCTGTGTGAGGGTGGACCCACTAAGGGAATCCAATGGTATAACCTTGACTATGGAGGGTTTTCTTCTTCCTTTTTTCTCTTCTGGGATCTCAGAAAGCAATTCTACAAATCAAATGAAAGTGATACATTGTCCTTCTGCTGAAAAAAAGCTAACACTGGAGTGGACGATGTCAATAGCAAGCTCTTGAGGATGGGTCCAGGGGGACGAGAAAGTTTCTAAGAAGTGGTATCAAAATGTAACCTGGAGAGCAAGCATGGAGGGTGAACCTGCTGAGAACCAGACAGAGAGGAAAGCAAAAGAACGTCCCCTAGTGACTTTGACAGGAGCTACATCATCACCTCCACGTGCGTGAACTTCAGAAGTTCTGCTGCAAAGCCCGGTTCAAATCCTGCTTCTGCTCTCATCTGCTCTGTGACCTCAGTTCCTTATCTAGAAACAGGGCTAAGAAGACCTCACCATCAGGGTGTGGACAAACTGAGATCAAGAGCGTTAGCCCTTAGCATAGGGACCGCCTGCCCGAAGGTGCCCAAGACATGGCAGTTCCCCTATCCTCCGCTCTCTCTTTCCAGGGAGGAAAAAAAGGCCATTGGTAAGAATAAAAAACTGGGGGACCTGTGGACTATAGAGTGTTATGAATTATGCTTCTTAATCCTCTTCTGTCAAGACCTGAGCCTTGGTATATGTGGCCTTGATGATAAATGCAGAGCACCCAGAATCTTGGAACTCTAAGGAACGGGCCAGGTGATGTTAATGAGCACTGAATCCATAGATGTATGCACATTTTTTAACTTCTTTTTAAAATGCTTTCTGTGTTTTGGTGGATGGTTTGTCACGCAAACATAACCCAGAGAAGTAAAAAAAAAAAAAAAAAGAGTCAAACTAGTAAACAGATTGCCAAATATGTGTGCAATTAAATTCATCTCTGTGAGCCAGAGGAGGGTCAGGAGACCCAGGGCTCTGGTGTCAACTAAGAACCCGCTCAGCTACGACACTGGTTTATTCCTTCATTCAGCAAACACGTAATGATTCACCATGTACCGGACACGGTGCCAGGTGCTGGGGACACAAGATGAGGGGGGACAGGTCCTCACCCTCACTCCCCCCCAGGGAGGGAGACTGACATGCCACAGTAATAATACTATAAAAAGACACTATGGAATAAAGGGCTTTCAAAGTGGAGGGATGAGAGCAGTAATTCCCAGGAGAAGCTGGGATGGGTCCAAAGAGGAAGTGAATTATAAACAAAGACAGGGATACTAGATTCATTAGAGGGCCAGCTCTTGTACTTACTCCACACAGAATCACCTGGAAAGCTTATGATAAGGGCAGATTTCCAGGTCCCACCCGTAGAGAATCTAGCTTAGTGGCCTCGGGTAGGGACCAAGGAATCAAAATATTCTACACGCCTCAGAGGTCACCTTGGCCACCGGCCTTGGCTCACAGGCTGAGAAACACTGCCATAGCATTCACTAGGCCCTTCTTGAAGGTTCTCGCCAGTCATGTTACTTGATTGGGTCAAGAGTTCAGGAAAAAGATGACAGAATAGCTCCTTTGTGTTTTCATCTTATTTCTAAATGTATATGAAACTCCACAGGTTCTAATGTAATACACGGAATTTCCCCTCCCAGGGAGTTAGTGGCTCAGGGCCCCAGCAGCAATACAGGAAGAACAGAGTGAATTATGATCAAGATCACAGTTCTGAGAAACAATTCCCCATCCCCTTGCTCCAGAAGCACTCTCTCCTCCATACTTCTCTTCTTAAGGAATGGGAAACACCTTCGGTTGGAAACATTGTAAGACAAGACTTGCCTACAGGCCAACAGTGATTCATAAAAATACTTAGTGTGGCTCCTTTCTTCTAAAATTCGACATCCAAGTAATTTGGAACAAACTGATGGATTGGGGAGGGGAGGGGGAGATCACTGTGCGCCCAATTTCAATAGCAAATGCTTCCTGGCCAGTTTATAAACTTTAGAAAATACTGCTGGCGTGCACAGAGGAAACATTATCCACTGCACTTAGCACTTCCCCAGTCAGCTCTGGGATGTGAAATGTAAAATTTTCAAACTGTAAGGAAGCTTTCAGTACAAAACTTTCGTGAAGCAGAGTCAACAGATTTGGGTTTTTTTTTTCCCCCTAAACGAGCTCGGGGGAAAAGCTGAATAAAACATGCATTTCTAACATGACATATTACAAGTTTCTTCTCGTCCTTAACATTTTGCTTTCTCTCATGGTTCCAAACTAGTATGAAACAGATTCTATTTAGAGATCAAAGAAATGGTGTCAGGGAAATAATCATTTCTCTTCCACTGTCATTAGCACCTGAGACAATGTTATCAAGAGAAGTCATTTTCTTTTTTTTTTTAAAACTTTGAGCACTTCTTCTTCTTTTTTTTTTTTTTTAAGATTTTTTTTTATTTATTTATTTGAGAGAGAGAGAATGAGAGACAGAGAGCATGAGAGGGAGGAGGGTCCGAGGGAGAAGCAGATTCCCTGCCGAGCAGGGAGCCTGATGCGGGACTCGATCCTGGGACTCCAGGATCATGACCTGAGCCGAAGGCAGTCGCTTAACCAACTGAGCCACCCAGGCGCCCGAGAAGTCATTTTCTAGAAGGCTCTGCATAGGACACCGCCTGCCCTTGGGTTGAGATGAAGAGCTGTGAGACTCGCCAAGCCCCCCGATAAACAGAACCGTAAAACCCGGGGTGGGGTGGGGGTCAGCAGACCTTCACTGAAGCATAGGTGTATGACCTCGAGCAAGCTTCGCCTCTCAGTCTTAGTGTTGTCAAATGTAAAAAGCGAACGACAATGACAGTACTGATGCATAGGGTTCTATCAGGAGTCATGGGATAAGGCACGAGCTTGACACCATAAACACTCCATTACCTTTGGTGCCTCTGGTTTAATATCCACGTCAGCGTCTAAACGTCCTGGGTATACATACGGCAGGCTGGGTCTTACCCCTACCCCCCGTCCTCTTCTCTCTACCTGCTCATACGTTTGCTTCTAGGATTTTAACATACTGCCTTAAATGTGCTCGGTTCTTGGACATAATGGCCTATGTACACGGGGAAAATGCGTATGAAGTGAACAATCAAAAGGCTGATCAGAAGAACATCTAGTCCATTGGTCTATTAAAGTGCTGGATAGGAGTGGCGCTCTCTCTCTCTCTCTCTCTCCCTGAAACTTAAAATGACGCATCCTTTAACAAAGTTCCTTGGAGGGATAAGGGTCAATACAATGGCATGGTCAATAGCAGAAAAGAAGCACGAGACAGACAGCAAGGTAGAAATTCACACAGTACCAGGGGGCAGAGCATAGGGTCCAGAGTCTGAGAACTAGACACATGCCTCTCCTACACCAGCTGCACGGTTACTGAACTCACTGAGCCTTAGTTAACTCTTTTCTTAAGTAAGGAACATATCAGCTGTCCTCTCGGTCTTGAAGGGAACAAATGAGATGACATTTATGAAAATATGCTGAAAGCCACACTAAATCATGAATAGCAGCAGGGACCCTGAGCGCTGTGGATACATTAGGGGAACACTGAACCCACGGAGAGGAAGCAGGAAGCGAGGGCCATGGGACACAGTCTGAGCCTGGGAAGGGGCCCTGAGAGGTAGCTAGGACAGGACTGGGAGGCAGGTGTAGAGAAGGGGAAGAAGAGGCCCAGGTGGGCATCAGGAGGAGGCTCAGGGATTACAGGTGGACTCTGCTGCTGACCACCCACCCCAGGGCCCGCTGCCTGCCTGTGATGCATTCTTCCCAAGATTTTCTGCAGAAAACATGGAAATGAAAACCTGCCATATTCATCAAAGAAATAAAAATCCGAGTCCCATAAACCTTGGGCTGCCCTCCTTGGACTTTACCACACCCACACCTCGGCCTCAGGAGGCAGGCTTTAAGAAGAACTTCATTTCTTCTACATACAGAGGACAAGAGGTTCCCAAGACAAAAGCGACATCTCAAAGAGAGTCTGATCTAACTTCTGGGACAATGAGAAAGCACAGTAGGCTGGAATCTCAAAGCCAGGGAAGTGGAGTGAGAACAACCCTGGCCTAAGATTCAGGAGCATTCAGGATCTCTGAGTTCTAGACCCAGCAGTGTCACCGGTCACCATCCTGTCTGCGCCTCAGTTTCCCTGTCTGTAATGTAGGGATACTGGGATCAGCTGACCCTTTCCCATCCTAGCATTCCCTGGTTGTAGGGTACTCCCATGTGAAGATGGTTGAAGGGTTAAAATAGGGGAATGAAGCCCTGGAATGGAGAAAGAGAATCTAACAAAGATGCCAAGAGAATGGATGTACAGGTGAGAAAAAGAGAGAAAAAGAGAGCAGAGGTGGTGTCCTGGCTGGCTCGGCTTCTGGGAGGCCACTCAGAGGTCCAGGGGATAATGCCAAGACACAATTAGGCTGGGATGGGAGGAGGACTCCATGTCATGCTAAGCTCCTTAAGGTTCATCTTTGTCCCCCAGCGCACCTAACAAAATGAGTAACTGAACGGAATTTGCTCAGCGAAGAGGAACATGATACTTCAATAAAAAGTTACCAAAGCTGCCCAGTGATAAGCAACAAAATCCTATGTGGTTCAGCAATAGGGAAACATGTGCCTGATTATCAGGCTCACGTGCCAACCAACCAAGGCCCTTGTCTCTCACTGAGGGAAGAGCTCACCCCAACCCGTCACTTGAAAGATGGAGAATCTGAGGCCCAGGCTGGGGAAGGGAGATGCTGAAGCCCTGCAGTAGGAGGAATGGGCTTGGAATGTAGGTCTTCCTGCCTCCCAGAGAAGAGCAAGTCAATAAGCTCGGATGTAAGAAACAAGATACTGTCTCCTTTCAAAGCCAGGAAGGCTGAGAATGGTTGCAAGAACGTGGAGGAGTTCTGCCGGGGAGAGACCCAGTTTAGATCCCCTCCAAGGCTTCAAGGTCAAAGAACATAGGTTGCTGAAAGAACAAAAGACTGTGGTCACATAGGCAGATGTGCCTGTGTTAGCATTCCAACTACTTTTCTGGAAAAAGCCATCTTTTCCAACGGCCACACTCTTGAATATTTTGTTATGGGGATTCACAAAGGTTCGCCGCAAGAATCTCTGTACTAATAAATACCACAGTGGAATTTTTTTTCATGCCTCAATTCTTTGTTTAAACATCACATTTCCTCCTTGGGGATAGCAGAAATTTATGCTGCTATTTATGTCTAAAATCATGTCACTTCTGCGAAATAAACAGATCCTTTAAAAAATATATAGAAATAATGCACTGAAGGGCTCTCAAGTTATTCTTGCAGACATCCCCTCCACGCAGTCAAATGGACCCAAGGCTAATAAGAGATGCAGTAATTATAACACGTCTGGCCAAGAGACATTCTTCTGTATGTAAATATTTTATGGAGCAGCACCATGCGAGGGCACCTGCAGAGTAAAGTATCGGTTCAGTGAGCCCCAAGGAATCTTAACCACTTCTCATTAATCAGCCTCCCTTACTTTCTATACCTAGAATGCTGTTTTCAAGAGACCAAAAGCCACGAAAAAATGAAAACATCCCTGAACGATGGTATTAACGCTATTTACACTAAGAGGAAACATTTTTGGGTTTCAAATGCATCATGCATGATCATCAAAAAACTTACCTTGATGACCTGTTGGGGCAGAAGCAACAAGTCTAAAGAGAAATCACAAGTCACATCCACTCTACTAAGCTGTTAAAAAGATACTCCATTTTACCTCGTGCTCTGGGGTGGGAGATGGCGTTACAGAACTAAGTGACCCTTTCCTAGAACCATGAAGATCGGCTGGGATGGAGACGGGGCGTTCCCACTGAGTCGTCCCTGTGGGTATGTGCCAATAATAGGTCCCAGCGATGTCGTTGATTCTCTTCCAGCCAGGCGGCAAATCTGGATCAGTCTGAAAGGAGTGATCACTCCATATATCTGCTGGGAAATGGAAAATAAGAGGGTTTTCTTAAAAGAGGAAACAATTAAAGTGTTCCATTTTTGGCACTAATAGTCCGGAGAATTCCATAGGCAGATATGTCCGTAGCACTACTGAGAACTAACGCCATCCTGTGGACACAAAGTATGGTAAAGGGGACAATATGGAAAGAAATAAGAGAACTGGAAAGGAAGACTGACACTTGAGAATACAGACATAAAGGACCCATGATCACGTCATCTTACAGGTTCAAGAACACTATGAACAAGCTAAAGCTCCATTAGCCAAAATCAACTACCCAAGCAAAATTTGCAAGGTTACACACAAAATCTACTGACTCCTTTACAAATCAGTAAGACTTACCGGTTGGCATCTTATACCATTCTCAGCAATGAGTATAACTCTCATTTTTTTAAACCACTTCCTGTAAATGAGTACTGTATTTATATCTTCTTCCCATTGCTTTCACAACTCCTCCCATTTGACTGTAAACATCTACAAAGCAGTGATGTCTTTTGTAATACTCTAGAATTCTAAATTGTACACAGAAGATTCCTAAGGAAGGCAGACCAGAAAAGCCTTGGAATTCAAGACTGGTAACATAAATTCATGAAGGAGGGTGGGTGTGGAATACAACAGAGAATGGTGGGGATTGTGGCAAACAAAAGCAGGTGCAAAGTCCGAAGGTGTTCAAATTTTAAAAAAATGATGTTTTAAATATTGGGGGGGGCGGGGAGAATAAAATACATGTGCTGAGCAATTTCAGCAATCCCTGGCCTGTATCAGTATTTTATCAGTTTACTGGATACTGATTTGCTTTTCAGAATCTCATTTTGGCCTTCTTTCAGTTGAATATGAGATGAGTTGAAGTGCCCGAGGAAAGAGGAGAGAGAAGGACGTAGAGGAGGAAATCCACAGAGACAGAGGCACAGTGGGGAAATCACAGGCAGCTGTATAAACAGATGCACGTAGGCAGTAAAACGAGAAACCTGTGTTTCAGTCGGGGGATCACTTTTTTCTACGGATCAGGCCCTTTCCTGTAGAGCTATTTGCAAGAACTAGGGGGGCGGGGGGGTGCATCACAGTGATTCAAGAGAGAAGCACGTGGGCCTTGCTCTGTGCAAATGTCACCGCATCACGTGGGCAGGGGTCACTGCCGCTGTTACAGGGGCAACAAGGAGAAAAGGAACCAAGTAAAGAGGCTGATTAAGACTAAGGGCACAGATGTGCATTCATGCGCGTGTTTGGCATCCCAGCATTCACTTTTCTCATTTAAATCTGCCAGAGGCAAAACTGCCACTTGTCTCAAATTATGATGGAAATTTCACCTCCCCCCACAGGAAATTAAGCATAATTAAATAATTTCAACTTACCCCAAATTTTCAGAAACTACTCGAAACAAACATGTATACACTCCTTTGTCCTGTCTCCTTTTTAGGGGGTGGAGGGGTTGTTTTGGTCTTTTGCATCTCAACTGGGACAGGAAAAATAAAATACATGGATGTCTGGATTAAGATGGAGAAAATCCTACCAAGGGTATTTCCTTGTCCCATTCGAGTGGCTTACAGAACCATGCTTTGGGACTTGAAAGGACATAAAAAGGATGCTAGTTACCATTTCTGTGGTTTTTGAGGTCCGAGGGCCTGAGTTTTATACCTTTATCCTAGTTGTCTCTACAGCTGGGACATGAGCATGTATCAGAATATGGAATCATGTCAGACCAAGGACAGAAACCAAGATCTCTGCTGAGATTTTGTTGGATTAAAAATTAAAAGGGGATTTATTCCATTGTTAAAAACTGATGATGGTGATATGATTATGATGGAGAAAGTGAGGTTGGCAATTCTACAGTATTATTAACAGTTCCAGAAACATTTACAGAATCCCTTCTGCATCATCCCACATTGGGTTTTAAGGGATGTAAGCCCTGTGAGGGCAGAGACATCAAATCTGTCTTGTACATCATTGGATGAATGGTGGGTGGATGGATGGATGGATGGAAGGAAGGAAGGAAGGAAGGATAAATAAACGAGGAATGAATGAATGAATGAATGAATGACGTCTTTGAATGATGGATCTTAGCGAAAGAAGAATTCTGAAGAAATTAGTTCTGTGCAGTTTCACAAAACAGAGCAATTTCACAACCCCCAGGAATAGCAATGTCTACTTCCCTTTGATGGTGTATGTGAATGTTCTTATGGATAAAAGGAAACATAATATGACAAACTGGAAAGAGTCCTGGGCTGGTGGCCAAGAAACTCTGAGTTGAGATTTTGGTTCTTTTCTTATTGATAGGTTCCACAGGGAATAGTAAGAAATAGGCCTTCAGCCTCATTACAGTTTATTTTGTTTAACCGAAATAGCCCCAATTTCCTTTGTTTTCCTACATAAAATTATGTATACATTTAAATAAGTACTTTGGACCTTATTCAACAGGTCCGTAGTTTTTCAACTGTTACCACATTGGGAGGAAGACAGTGGTGCAGGGGGGTGGAATTCCAGGCCCCTCCAGACCCTTCTGACCACAGCAGCACCATTTTTTAACTGTTTCCAATACTGGTGTTGCATGCATGATTTTCCTTGAAAACAGGGATCAGGTTTCTTCTTATTATTATTGTTTAAAATTAAGTCTGAAACCATAGCTAATGCCAAAGTACAGTGGAGCCAAGACATCTAAATCCCAAGAGGCCACTTCTGTCAAAGATTATTCAAAATATTGCAAAGCGGCTTAAAATGGTTGCCCTCGTATGAGTACCACAGTGCATATGGCATGAAGAAGGGCATGCAGACTCAATCAACAGAGGAAAAAATCTATAAATACCAGGTGATAAGAGGAGAAAGTTCCAACCCCTTTTGATTTTCAGAAAATTACTTAGTGAAGGTTTGCTGATGACAAAGGAGCTGACATTGCAGAAAGGAAATGATGTCTGATGGTTTCATTGCCCTTCTGATCCTCAGCAGTCTTCTCACACTGAGTTGTATGTCATGCACCCCTTCTTGACAGATCTGACTTGAGTTCTGAAGTCATGGTATTCCTAGTTTTCAGCGGGAATATCCTAAAAGACCTCCATCCTGGAGAACTTTCCTTTTTGGGTGAGTCACTGTGGAACAGTAACCTTAGGAAGATCCAGTCAGCATTGGACAGCAGGAAGCAAGCCACAGGATTTCATCCCAGTTACCCAACCTCAAGACTGGAACGCAGACCAACTGTTGGTGGGGAGGGGGTTACTTAAGGAAAGATTATAGGAGAGTTAAGATGGAGAAGTCTCTAGAAAGCCTGAAGAGTATTTTTAAATACTCCAGTAAAACTAGACACGAGGGGAGTCAGTAAAGACTCTAAATATGGCATTATGCAGCCTGGCATAGCAACCACGTGTGAACTCTGCACAGGGCCTTGGTATTCTGGCTCAGCCACTCATGGTCTGAATGACCTCCGACAAGTTACTCAATCTCTTTGGGCTGAATTCAGATGCTTATCTATAAAACAGGGACCAAAACACTATCACTCTACATCACCGAGTATTGTGCAAAACACTCAGAATAAAGGTTGACATATAATAGGCACATTTACCACATAAATGTTTGCTGTTAAGGGCGCCTGTGTGGCTCAGTTATTTGAGCGTCCGACTCTTGGTTTCGGCTCGGGTCATGATCTCAGGGCCATGGGATCGAGCCCCGTGTCGGGCTCTGTGTTCAGTGGGGAGTCTCCTTGAGATTCTCGTTCTCCCTCTCCCTCTGCCCCTCTCCCCCACTAGCTCTCTCAAATAAATCTTTTAAAAAACATTCAAAAATATTTAAAAAAATATTCACTGTTATTGCTATTATTATATATCATAGGTCTCCAAAGCCAACAATATATTAAGTTCACTAAACACACTATAAAAAAAGATTTTCGTATGTCCAAAGGAAAATGCTCATTACAGAATTTATGGGATTATGTGATCATCATGGTTCAAAGAATAAAGATAAAAGAAGATAATTTTAAGGTGACTCTTACTCTGGAGAAGAAGGTCCACCAGACTCCCTTAGCAGGGCTGGGCTTTGAGGACCTGAGCAGGTCAGGTAAGACCAGATTCTACCCACCATGCCTTGCTGGGCTTCTTCCCTGGCTGACCGTGGCTCTGCCAATACCTTCTCTTTCTTCAAATGTCTGTCTGTCTCTCAATGTATAAGTAAAAAAATAAATATTTCATAATTTTAATTTTGAAAGTAAAGATTCATGTAAAAAAGTAAAGATTCATTTAAATTTAATTTTAAAAGTAAAGATTCATGTCTCCCTGTCATCTCCTTGAAAGCAGATTAGCGGGGTGGCTGGGTGGCTCAGTCAGTTAAGCATCTGCCTTCGGCTCAGGTCATGATCTCAGGGTCCTGGGATCGAGTCCCACATCGGGCTCCTTGCTCAGCAGCGTGTCTGCTTCTCCCTCTCCTTCTCTCCTCTCCCCTGCTCATGCACCCTCTCTCTCTATATATATTATGTGTGTATATATATATATATATATTTGCAGTATATATATATATATATATAAACGATTTGCTAAATTCTTCCTAGGTTTCTCTCAAACACAAACCAACCCCAAATAAATAAGTTATCTTGTTTTTGTATGATTCCTGAATATTTTCTCCCACTGTGGGTCTAGGGCCTTTATTACAAAAAAAAGTCCCCTACCCGTAAAGTAAAGCACATCTTCACATACGTTACCGCATTTAATGCTCGTATCAATGGCAGCTAGAAAGCGAGGGAGGGAACATTAGCAAGCCAGGACAAGAATCCAGGCCTTTCAAGGCTGAAACCCAAATGCTATTAGCGCTGCCAGGAGTTTCTAAGAGCGAGTCACAATACTGCTGTCAACAGAAAAAGTAACAAGGGTCCTGACACCCAGATCCTTTATTACTTCTTTACCGCAGGGGCCCGTGGAGGGTCCACAGCTACCCTATGAAGAACACAGTAACGTCATCCCCTTTCTAAGGCTCAGGGAGGACAGCTGTTTGGTTTAAAGCCAAGTGGGGAGACTATGTGCCCATGTTTACATGGCTGTTACTTTTTCAGACACCTGAGAAAAATCAGTACGGACAGCTTGGGGGAATTGAGAAAGTGAATAAATAGTGGTAAAAACCAAAGAACACAATGGCTGTAAGTCTGGGGCTCTGATACCAGTCTGCAGACCTGCCCAAGGGCAAATAGCTACTAAGCAAGAGCACAAAGATGTGCCCCAGGGGACTGGCCCTGAGCCCTGAACTACCCCTGTGTCTGGGTCAGTCCACAGAAGGGCCCTGCCAGTGTAGGCTTTCCACAGGACCCTCCTTTCTGGGCCTCCCTCCTGAATTCTGCTTTCAGTAATCCGGGCAACCACTTGCGAGGGCCCACACATCTGCAGTCCCTCTCCAGCAGAAGCCTCAGGATCAAATTCCAACCTCAGGCACCCTGCAGACACTGAGACCCCACCTAGTTGTCCCTCCTTCCCTCCCTACAGGATCTTGCACCTAACATGGTCTCCGATCTGTCTCACTGCATCTGGCCGAAGGCACTGTCCCAAGCTGACAGGACGGTCCGGCAGGAGGGGTGTCCTTTCAAAGTGGCTCTATGGCCCTTCATCGTTTGTGGTGTTGTTCTGGAAGCAGGGCCTGGAAGTCAGAGTATAAAAATAGCAAGGCTGAGAGCCCCAGAAAGTCCCTCTTGTGCTGAGAGCCTCCTGGGCCAAGAGCAATACTTGGCGTGGGAACAAGGAGCCCATCTGTGAGCAGCAAAGACCCGCCCCTTCCAGTCACCTCAGGCGCCAGAGCTGTGGGCCTGGCTGCACTTTGGCCTTGTCTTCGTCTCCTTCTTCGTAGGGGCCCACTCCCCACTCCCCTTCCCCCTTCCCAGCGGAGCTGTATGTGAGGTAAGCCCACCTCCAATTATCTTTTCCCCTGCGCTAACTTGTAGGCACCCAAGGGTCAAATGAGAACAAATTAGCATCTAGCAGCAGCTGGAAATTTCCTCTGCTGCTCCAGAGGCCACAGGAAGGAGGAATGGATGAGCTGAGATTCTAAATTTGGCAAGATCTGCAGTGCAAAGCACAAAAGGCTTCCCTGGGGTCCTCAGAATGGCATTCACTCCCTTCCCTCAACATTTGCATACCCAGTGCCTTATGTGCAAGGCATGGGGTGAGGGGGTCATGAGGAAAGAGGAGATAGAGTAATTCATCCAACAAATATTTCCCGTCTACTCTGCGCCAGGCATTGTTTTAGGGCTGGGGATACATGGGGTCATCAGATGGATCCAGTCCTGCACCAGTGACCAGGGGCAGTGGTGCTCAAGCATCAGAGTCACTTGGAGAACCTGCTAGAAGCCATCACTGGGTACCACCCCCAGAGTTTTTGGCTCAGCAGGTCTGGGGTAGGGCCTAAGAAATTGCATTTCCAACAATTCCCAGGTGATGCTGAGTCTATGCTGCTGGTTTGGGACCATGCTTTTAAGAACCATTGGCCTAGGAAAACAGAAAAGGTAGTAATGCTTTCCGATCAGACTCCATCTAACTACTGGTTCCACAAAATAAAAAATGTGAATATATATTCATTTGGTCATTCATTCATCCACTTACTCACACACTTTTCATATTGAGGGCCTCCTATAAATGCCAAAGTACTATTCCAGAAGCTGGGTATATGGTCAGGAGTCAATGGGTAATTCGATCAATCATGTCTGGGGATGGGGTGGGCTATTTGGACAGGACAGTCTGGGAAGGTCTCTGAGGAACAATGTATCCCTAAACTACAAGGGGCCAGGCTTGTGAAGAGACAAGAGAACAGCATTCCCGGCAGAGGGAATACAATGCAAGTCCCATGTGGCAGGAAAGAACCTGTCATGTCATCACAACCAGAAAGTCACTCGAGTGAGGGTTGAGTGGTCTAGGATAAGATTCAAGGCCCCCAGGGCTAGGGATTTACCCTCTGTTTGAAGGAACTCTTGAAGGTCTTGCGTGATCTGTGTTTTTAAAACTTTTCAAAAGAGGGGCACTTGGGTGGCTCAGTCGGTTAAGCGTCTGACTCCTGGTTTCGGCTCGGGTCATGATCTCAGGGTTGTGAGATCGAGCCCCACATCCGATTCTTAAGATTCTCTCTGCAATCCCCCTCAACTTCTCTCTTAAAAAAAAAATAATCAAATCAAATCAAATCAAATCAAATCAAATCAAGAGTATTCTGCACAATGCTTCCATTCTTGGGAGAAGAAAAAACTCTTTCTTCCAAAGTCTTAGTTGCAACTGCTCCTATCTAATCTCTTGAACAATATTATTCCTGAAGGAGCCAGATGCTTTAATACAAAGTACAGGTTTCCCTTGCTATCTGAAAGTTGATGAAACATTTCATAAGCCAAAATGGCATAAAGCTAAGAAGCAATTACCATTAATTTTTTTTTTTTTTAATTCATTTGAGAGAGCAAGAGAACACAACCAGGGGGTAGAGGAAGAGGGAGAAGCAGACTCCCCACTGAGCAAGGAGCCCCATGCGGGACTTGATCCCAGGACCCTGAGATCATGACCTGAGCCGAAGGCAGATGCTTAACCGACTGAGCAACCCAGGAGCCCCTACCATTAATTTATATGGAAACATTTTTGAGGGTACCCAGACCCAAAAAAAAACAACCGCTCTTAGGCTTTTCTGAAACCTCAGGACACATCTTGCTAACAGATGCACAAAATAAATCGAGATAAAGCACGGATGCTCACAGACACAGTTCAAAGCTGTGGCCAGTTGATGTTAAGTTGCTGAGTGTAGGTCCCCGGGAAGGAGCTTGATGGGGCCACTCTCAATGCTGGGGATGCACACGCCTCTGTAACAGCTCATCGCAAAACAAATGCTGAACACTTTTCACCTTTTTAAATAGAAGTGAAATCTTCTTTGATTTCTTTTGCTTAGCGCCAACAGGTACTAATGTAGGTGTTTTGAAAAAGCAACGTGGCATAGCACAAACTTTTGAAAAGTGGGGGACACCTGTATTTGAGTTTAACTTTATTTATTTTTTAAGATTTTATTTATTTATTTGAGAGAGAGAGAGAGCACAAGCAGGGGAAGTGGCAGGCAGAGGGAGAAGGAGAAGCAATCTTCCCAATGAGCAGGGAGCCCAATATGGGGCTCCATCCCAGGACCCTGGGATCATGACCTGAGCCGAAGGCAGACGCTTAACCGACTGAGCTACCCAGGCGCCCCTGAGTTTAACTTTAAAACTCTTTTTGATCACCTGGTGGTCAGCATCTTTTGCCTCTCTTCTTCTCTCTCTGTCTCTCTCACTACTTAGTCTCTTTATTTTTTTCTGGACCGAGAACTTCCTTGTCAGAATAGAAGAAGCACGACGCGATTCCCTACAGCTTCATCACCAAATTCTGGACATAACAGCATGGAGCCAGGACTCTAGGACTAGATAATTTATTATAGATTTGCTGGGGGTTCCAAGCAGCATACGGAGGCTGCTTAGAATATGGTGTGAAACTGTCCTCAGCCAAAGGGCCCAGAAAACAATGACTATGGAAACAAGGGAACAAACCCCAAAAAGTCCCAAATATGTGAGCTCTCAGAGGTCTGACCCACCAGTCTGCCCGACGGTGGGGGGGGGGGGGGGGGGGCCGGAAGGAAGCTTGCCCAAAAGTTTCAGGGCCTCTTCTATTTCTTGGTATTTATTTGCAAGGCATAATATTTGGGACCCTGAAATGTCTATCACAGCCTTAGAAAAATTCTACATTGTATTTAATTTGCACTTTCCACATAGCATTCTTTTAACAGTTACAATAAAATTCTTACCAATTTTAGGAGCATTCATTTCCTCGTACTTTTTCTCATATTTTCCTTTTAAAATATTAATATTAAAATTTTGGAGTGTCCTTGAAATAGGAAGCTATTCGTAGCTGAGGATTCTTCTGTTAAAGATTCTTGAGTAAATATTCCAAGAACTCACTATTTAAATAGTCCTTAAAATTTGGGCCTTGTAACATTACATGCTTTGTATATTTTTATCAAGTATTTTGGTGTAAGATCAGCACGCAATTTCTCAATTTAAACTCACTGGAGACAGGGTCTTTGCTGTGGGCTCAGTCTACTAAAATTGTTTCAGAGCTAGGTTACCATCTCAGACAGGCGAGCTGGAGTTAGCAGGCAGCCGTGAACCTCGGCTCCACGCTGACTGGCTGTGTGACTTGGGACAAGCAGCTTCATTTCTAATGGCCTGCCGGCTCACAGTAAAAAGGGCCGGTAACAGCTCTTAGCCCACAGGGCTGATGTGGAACACAGCACCCAGCACAAAGTTGGGCACATAGTAATCACTCAGCCGATGTTGGTTACTAGCTCTCCATCGCTTCATTCAAATGTGGCTTTGGGGGGAAAATATCCTGCCGTACAAAACAGTTTTCGAAATGGCATCAACCACAGTTCATTTAAAAGGGAACTAAGATTTCCGAGTTTGCAGCAATAAAATGGGGTTTTTACTAAAAAGACTGTTTTATTAAATCATCTAGGTGATCATACCAGCCACCAAGAATCAATTTAGAAACAGTGTATCACATGAGAACAATGTATCACCTAAGAACCCGCTGGTTTGAGTATGTGGCACCTCTTTAATTAGCATGTGGCCGTCAGGGAGCGGAGCCATTAAAGAAGCAGAAGTGAAATCAGACCCAAAGAGCTTGTTAAGTATGCTTTATTAGTGAAGACATCCTTCTTTTGGGACTGCTTCTATTCTACTTCATGTCCTCAGGAAAGTATGTATATAGGACTGTGGGTGGAGAATAAAAGGAAACTAGGCTTCTCTGTTCACAGACTATTACCCCAAACCAAAACACAATACATGAGTCAGGGACTCTGCAAGGCAAATTTAAAAGCTAAAAGGCATAAGATGTAAGTAGCTACAAATTTTCTGGAAGAAAAACTGGTATTTGTAAATATACACTCATCTGTACAAACCTACATGTCACGGAGGTTAATCATATGACTTGGCTAAAGACTATTTTAAATATCATCATCAGGTCTCATTCTAAATACCCAAACATACAATAAAACATGTACTTTCCTACAAGTCATGAAAGGAGATATTAAAATCTTAAGATGATATGAAATATAACCTAAGAACACGATTTCCTTTTAAAGTGTATGCAAAGTACAAAGTAGCACAATTTATAAACACCTCTGAGAAACCATAGGCTTAATGGCCACCCCCCCCCAAAAAAAGACCTTATAAAGAGTGGAGACTCATATTTTACTTTAAGAAAGCTACAGACTATTTCAGTAACCTCAATTTTATTTTTCTAAGAAGAGCTGGGAAAAATGTATATTGAAACAACACATCTCCAAAATCCAAAAGTCTAATCACAATGATGAATGGAGAATGAATGCAGGTAGGCATGCTCTTGAAATCAGCAATTTTTTTGATAATTTTGTTTATTTTTTATTTTTTTTAAAGTTGATTTTTTTTTTTAGTAATCTCTACGCCCAACATGGGGCTCAAAACCACGACCCTGAGATCAAGAGTCATATACTCTTCCAACTAAGCCAGCCAGGTGCCCCAATTTTTTGATAATTTTAAAAAGTAAAGATCGCAACATATTTAATATAAAATTGCTACTCAGTTGTCTGAGTATACCACTCACCTCCTGAATAGCAACAATACATCTTATTCAATACCAGATGGGATTATTACGTTTGGCAAGAAGATCAACAAATCAGACCTAATACCCTTTGCTTTGATGTTTGGGTATTCAGTGCTTAATCCTAAACACAGTGTTCTAGAAAGATCTATGATTATATGGAAATTAAGCAAAGGGTAACTGCACAATATTATTCAGAGAATGTGTCTAGCAGCCAAATCCTCAGTCAACCCAACCACAAACTTTCTTATCTGATTACTATTTCACAGCGAGCATTTGGAGAAGAGAAGACAAAATACCATGCAGGCAGGAATCTTTCTTTGGCTTCCAAACAATTAGACGGATAGAATTACTACTGGCACCATACTCCTTCAAGGTAGACAGCTTTGAAAGTATATTAAATAGAGCCCATTTTCCCCCCATTATTTTGTCAGGGTCTTCAATGCACTTCCTCAGGCAGATACACAGTAGCAAAGAGGACAAGGTGGAAGCTATTCTAGGGGTTGCCTTGACTAACTTCAAGCTCATTATTATTCTAAATGATGGCATACTAGGACTTGACTTCTCATCTATGTTAAATATTAGAACAAAAGATGATTACGGAGAATCCAGGAAATAGAGTATTATACAACAAGTTATAATTTGGTCTTTTATCAGTGCATTAAAAGAGTAAATGGATGACAGCTTTTCCAAAATCAAAATCTACCTGTGGGAGACACAGAGCTATATTCCCATAGATTAAATGTATATATTTTGTTTCTGATACACGAACAAAAAGGGGACTTTCAAAGTGCTGTAACTAATCCAAACTCATTTGATACCACAAAATCCTGCATCACAGGTAGAAGAGATCTTATTCCCATTTTACAGGTGAAGAAATAGATTTCAACCATGTGAACTAACTTGATGAGGTTGGGAAACCTCG
Organism: Phoca vitulina; assembly: GCF_004348235.1. NCBI lineage: Eukaryota > Metazoa > Chordata > Mammalia > Carnivora > Phocidae > Phoca > Phoca vitulina. Next base: position 28,926,853 of record NW_022589706.1, read on the forward strand.
TTGACTGTGGAGAAATCTCTGTGTATTTTTGTCTGGGAACCTTCTATTTGTTAAGTGCATTTTTAAAGGTTAAGTATCCTTAAAAATATCAACATAGAGGAGCCTGGGTGTCTCGGTTGGTTAAGTGTCTGGCTCTTGATGTCAGCTCAGGTCATGATCTCAGAGTCATGATCTCAGAACTCAGTGAGTTTGAGCCCTGCATCAGGGTGCTGGGCATGGAGGCTGCTTAAGATTCTCTCTCTCCCTCTCCCTCTACTCCTCTGCCCCCCATAGAAAAAAATATTATTAGCATAACTGAACTAATCTGCTCCATCTGCCAGGGTGGTTATTGGACAAGCTTTAATATTTGATGTAAAATAGGATTTCTAGACTATGGATGGGGTAGAGGAGTTCAGCGAAAAATGTTTTCCTCAGATTACCTTTTAAAAAAACAATTAAAAGGACCAGGGTAAAAGCTATTTTTTATTACTCCTCGAGATATTTATTTTCCACCTAAACCAAAAGAGAATTTGAAGCAGCTTTGTATATAAAAGATATAAATACATTTCAACCAATAAAATAACATGAGATAGAGCCATGGAGTTGAGAAGAAATTTAATTTCTTGCTCCAAAAATTTACAAAGTTTTAGTTACCTAGTAAATGTAGTTTATCAAAAAGAAACTTTTTTCCTAAGCATCATATTGTAGCATGCTGGAAACAGCAATGGAAGTAAAAAGGCAGTAAATGGATAATAAAGGTTTTCTGTTGCATCTTGGCGGTTTTATTTTGTAAATTTTGTTCTAAATTGTAATTGTGTTGTACAATAGGTTAATAAATGTAAACTTTTTTTTTTAAATAATAAAGTTAACTGGGCAAAACTTTCTGCACTATTCCTTTTATCTATGAGAAGCGTGGTGTTGGAGGTCTCATAAATAAGGTACCTGCAGGAGACACTGAAAGTTGTTCATCAATATTCAGTGTCTTCTTCCAAAGCAAAAGAAATGTTTGATTGGACACCTGGCCACTCAGAATACAGAATACATTTCCCAGCCTCTCCTGCAGCTCGGTGTGACCAGGCAGATAACATTCTAATCACTGGGGTGTAAGTCCAAGAAATATATGGCAGTTTCCGAGAACCTTCCTTATAGGATAGCTGGCAGGCACATGTATTCTTGCTGTCTGGAAGAGATATGCTGCCTTGGACCACGGGGATGCAGACTACACCCTAGGGATGGTGGAGCAGTACAGCCAAGGAATTTGGGTTCCTGGGGTCGGTGACTTGCTACTGCGAGGCTTCTATGTGAAGGGGAAATCAATCTCTATTGTAATAAGCCACTAGCATTACTAGCAGGTGAAATTGATCCTAACTCATTTATATAATGGCGGGAAATTGAATTAGCACCTAGGAAAGAAACAGCTTCTAATGGATTAGCTTTGTAATTTCCTATTCAAACCCAAACCTAAGAAACCCAGGTTCCTAATTCCCAAACTCTTTCTAAAACAGCATATTGTTGGAACGTAACTTCTTCAGTTATCACTCATTCATTTTCTACCACCCACCAAGCCAAGCATCTTAACCTCATCTCTGACTCTTGTCAAAAATACCAAATGCTGGGGCGCCTGGGTGGCTCAGTTGGTTAAGCGTCCAACTCTTGATTTCGGCTCAGGTCATGATCTCCAGGTCCTGGGACTAAGCCCCGCGTCAGGCTCTGCGCTCAGTGGAGAGTCTGCCTGAGGATTCTCTCCCTCTCCCTCTGCCCCTCCCCCTGTTCGTGCTTTCTCTCTCTCTCTCAAATAAATAAATAAAACTTAAAAAAATGCACGAACTGTGTTGGGCCTCGTTTTTTACAAACCTCACGAAGTATCTACCAGGCTGTAACCAACCACAAGCAACATCAAGCCATTTGCTCGATTCAAGGCTTGAATTCTTTGATCTGAACCATGTCCCCACCCGCCCCTTTCAAATCTAGGTCAGGAGAGAAAAACAAAGATTCTCCAGTGGAAAACAAAATGGCAAAACCAATTAGCGGCTCCACACCTGTGTGAGAGCTTCATTCTTCTTTTCCAGCAATGAACGGGTGATGATGTGCAGAGCTCTGAGTTTTTCCAAGATGCTGAGGCTACTGGCAGAAAAGAGGCAGGGGTATTTGTGGATGCCATCTGCCTGGGATGCACGTGTAGAAAGTGTCATTTCTTTATGCTTCTCTAAATAGAATCTAGCATAGAACAATATTAGGTAACTGAGCCAAAATTCCAGGAAAGGACAAGGAAATGGAATAATAATTCTCAAAGATCTCAATAATACATAAGTGCTCGAAGTTTAGAAGCACTTCCTGTCTGCAAAGATTAGGATACAGAGCTATTTGGTGTTCAACCCGTGGGCCCCCATGAGCAAAAAGTTCAGAAACAGTATCACAGAGATGCTATTAATCACAAATTAAGCAGATCGAAGTTCCTCAAAGCAAAGGTCAGGCTTCTTCCTTTTTTTATCTTAACCAACCAAGTTATCGCAAGTATGTCTCACACACAGTAGGTGTGCAATGTAAATTTTCTGCAAATAAGTGAATGTAGTTGGGAGTGGCTCCCTTTTTTCATATCTCATTCTCTGAAACTAAGAAGCTACCTAGGGGCACCTGGGTGGTTCAGATGGTTAAGCGTTTGCCTTCGGCTCAGGTCATGATCTCCAGGTCCTGGGATCGAACCCCACATCGGCTTCCCTGCTCAGCAGGGAGTCTGCTTCTCCCTCTCTCTTTCAAATGAATAAATAAAATCTTTTTTTTTTAAAAAAGAAGCTACATAGATAAAATCTATATGAATGACAACTACTGGAAAGAGGAGGACAAAGGAGAGGAAGAAAGGAAGGAAGGGAGGGAGGGAGAGGTAGGAAAGGAAAGGAAGGAAGGAAAGAAGGGTGGGAGGGAGAGGGGGTAGGGGCATGCACCACTAAGCAATCTGCCTGCTGAGTCTGAGTTGAGTTCTACTTTGTAGGACATCCAAAAAGGAAGAGAATAACTATTAGCTAGTTTTTATTCACCCACAAATGCACTGGTTAACCCACTAGGCCTCAAAGTTCAGCCAATAGGCTAAAATTATTTTCTTACCAGAAAAATGCTCTTGAAGCATTAAAAGTTCTCATCTGCAGGTTGTCTGGGAATGATTCCAAATTTACATGCAACAGAAATAGGACTTTTTCTTTTTTGTCTCAAATTCTAAGCTCTCACTTGTGAAAACTCTGATTCATACAGTCTTTGTTCTGGGTTAGCTCCATTTCCTTCTTTCTAGATCTGTTGGTAGTGCCCATTTGTAAAGGATGGTCTATCCAGTCTTGAATTCTGATATGTTCTAAGCATCTTTTCCCTCAGCTTTCCCCACTACTTTCCATCTAGAAGAAATTACTAGAACCTAAAGGCTGTTAAGAGCACACAAACGATGCTTAGATCTCAGAAGTGGGTAGAGAAGAACATTCTTTGGAGGCAGACAAATCCGATGCTGTGTCAAAGTCTTCCTTGTTGCATACAAAACAGGCAGGTGTCACTGGGGACAAGAGTCTGACTATGTCGAGATCTTCATCCTAGATAGCTGTTTGTACTTCCTTCCTTGTAGAAACAAACTCTGTGTGCCTTCCTGTTTTGCAGATATGCTTGGATGAATAAACTGAGAGCACGGACCCCTCCCTTTAGAAAACATTACAGTGGGAAGTTCCTAACCAGGGAGTCAGGAGAAGAAAAAAGTTGAATGAAAGATAATACTGGTGTTTATGGTTTGTTTTGTTTTTTGTTTTTTGAAATTCCCTTTGGAGAAACAAACGGTATAAATTACTTTTAAAAGCAAAAGCACACTTTCTGTGTCAATTTTCAATGGGGTTTTTCTTTCAGGGTAATAACTTTTTTCCTTCCACTTTCTGCGTCAATGACTAATTCATTTAAAAAACAGATTATGCTCTGCTGATGGAGCAAGACTTGCAAATAAAGATTACACCGGTACTTGGCCCTGATTTCAAACTGGTCACCCTAGGAAGGCTTGGCCTCTTTCATGGATACTGGGTGTGTTTGAGAAACCTATGTGTGAGAATTGACTTTGTTAGCTACCCCTAAAAAAAAATAAGCCATAACTTGATTCGCTTTACTGGTCTGACTCAACAAATAACTGCAATCCTCTCTTTTTCACTGAACGAAATTATATAAAAGTATATCCATCAATAAAAATTCTACGAAGAAATTTTTTCTCAAAACAAGTAAATAATACATACTCTATGAGCCAGCAATACTATGTGTTTATCCTGCATACTCTCTCACACAGTCCCATCGGAAGATGTGCGTGAGGGTGTTCCCTGTGGGACTAACTATGGTGTTGGGGACACGGAGGCATGCTAGGAGCCCATCACTCTATGAGGGGAAAGGGAAAGTGTGTTGGATTCACACCATGGGGCACCATGAGGCAGTCAGAAACTAGGCATTAGCTGTACACACAGTCTTATGGGTAAATTTTTAAAACACAGCACATGAAAAAAATACCCTTTAAAAATTACAAACATACGCACAAAACAACAAAGCAGATCACAAGTATACTTTTGAACAAAAAGTGACCCATTAAACACATTAGATGATTGCCTATGGGTGGAGAAGGGGAGGGAGGTAAGGGAATAACAGGGAGTAAATAAGGACGTGCATAAAATAAGAGAGATGCTTTGTATGTACCAGTGATGAAAATACACTATGAAGTAGGGCATATGATTAACTCAACTGTCTGCAACCGAGATCCAAAATAAACTCACGTTCTCACATTTACATATTTTTCCGAAACAATAAAAATACTAATGAAAAATTACCAAAGAGACAGACACTGTTTCAGTAGCTACGGAAGTGACGCAGGGCTCTGAAAAGCCAAAGCTGCAGAGCTGAGCTGGTCTGATATGGAAGCCATTGGCCCCATGGGCTACTGAGCACATGCAACGCAGCTCGTCTGCATGGAGACGTGCCACCAGTGAGAAACACACACTGGATGTGGACAACTTAGTATAATAAGGATAGAAAAGACTTTATTATTTTTATTATTTTTTAAAGATTTTATCTATTTGAGAGAGAGAGAGAGCATGAGCAGGGGAGAGGGACAGAGGAAGAGGGAGAAGCAGGCTCCCCACTGAGCACGGAGCCCAGTGAGGGGCTCAAACCCAGGACCCCAGGGATTATGACCTGAGTCGAACTGACTGACCCACCCAGGCACCCCTAGAAAAGATTTTATTAATAATTTTTATATGGGTTCTATGTTGAAATGAGAGTACCACCTTAGATACATTGGGTTAAATAAAATCCATGATTAAAATTAATTTCACTTGTTTCTTTCTACTTCCTGTGGCTATTAGAATATTTAATATCACATATGTGGCTCACACTGTATTTCTGATGGACACTCTGGTCTAGAGGTTTCCAGTGAGCCAGGGGTTCACGAGGGATCCTTTTTGTAAAAATTCCTTTGGAATCTCAATTTGGGAGGTCCTGAAAAGACATAAATGTGGCTCCCTAACTGGAAGGATATAAAAATGGTTCAGGATTAAATATTACAATTCTAGATCAGGAATTGCCAACAATTTGAAGCACCTGCCGCCTTCCATTGCTCTCACACTAAAACTTCCCTAGGATAAATGCTGCTCTTCAGGAATTCAAGTCCAGTCTTTGAAACCCGACTAATTAGGAAAATTTCTACTATAGCTCATTCTGAAGTTATTTAAAATAAGATATAATTGGAAAAATCTGATACAATTTATCAATACAGATACACAAATGTATGATTTCAGTATCCGCTACCAGGAGGTACTTTTAAAATCAAAATGGCGCTAACAATTTAGAGATTATGTATTCACAGTAATTACCCCTTTCTTGCTTGTTCTCTCTCTGTCACATGTGGTCCTTTGTCCCAGGTAGACTATTTTTCCTACACTCTTTTGTATGGACCAACTGCCACCTACTGAAGACCCTTACGATAAGACCTTGAATTTCCATTTTTCTGCTGCTAGCCCGGAGGAGAGTGCCTGGCTCATGCGGATGGTCAACAACTATCCAACAAATGAACCGAAAGTGAGTGTTCTAGAGGGGCGGACTGAGATATATGGGGAGGAAGAGAGTCAGGTAAGTGACTCTCTTACGATGGTTCAAGAACGTTATTAGAAAGGACCAAATGCTCCGCGATCTTTCCACGTTTCATCCACAGCAGAAGCCACGTGAATGCATTACTGAGGTGCTTACCACGTGCCAGCCACTCTTGTAAACACTTTGTGTATCGATTCATCTACTCCTTACAAGAACCCTTTCAGCTTGGTGTTCTCTTACTCCAGTTTGTAGACGATGCATAGAGAGGAGAAGCAACCGACTCATGCTCCCAACTAGAAACGGTAGAACTGAGAGTCAAAGCAGGCAGTCCCACCCCAGAATCCATGCTCCCACGTACGTGTTAGTCAGTCAACAAAATTACCCATCTCAGGCTTGGATCCAGAACAGCACAAGGCTCTCAGATTCATGCCCTGCTTTTCAACCTCCACGGCACTGCTTCCTGCTAAGCTCTCAAGAGCCTCACCTGGATTTGAAAAGGGCTCATAATCAGTGACTGCGACCATACTGTCCCCTCCAGTCACACCGCAGCTAGCAATTTCCCAGAGAACACCCATTTCAACCACTCCCTGCCCCTCCTCCTATACAAAACGAGTAGGCTTCCTTTAGCACGGCAGTGCGTTCACCCCCCTCTTCAATGGTGTCCGCCCCCTCGCCGCCTCACCCCCTCGTGCCCCTTCCAGTCCGGGCCAACTGCACACTCACCAGTCTCACAACATGCCACACAGTTCTGCATCCCTGTGCCTTTGCTTGTGCTGCTTCCCTGGACTGGAATCTCCTCCTTCTCTACTCTGCCCTCACACTAACACTTCAAAGGTTGCTTCCTCCGTCACATTTTTCCTAATCGCCCATTTTTAAAAGTTAACCTGTTCCTCCCTGTACTACCTCCTTTTAGATACAAATTATTTAGGGCAATATTTTTTCCTTAGTATTATAGTTTCCAATATGAGACATCCATCTCCCTCAGCTCCTCATGACTGAAGCCAAGGATTGCTGTGTATGCTTGGGATCCATAATGGATTCTGTTGAGAGATGAAGGTGAATGGGAGGAGAAGCCACTCTTCACAAGCCCCCCTAGGTACAACCAACACTCCTAAGTTCAGAATTTCTTATACAGGCAAAAATACTATCAAAAGTTCTAAGCAGGGACTCCATGTGTTTTGAGAATATTATTACTGACAAGATAGAAAATAAATGAAATGGATTGCATTAATGTAAAAACTGTGTATCATAACACACGTTCAAAAATTACACGTCAGTAATAGAAGTGAAAATATCAAGCCAAAATAACACATAATTACAAATTCTACATCCCGATTTAATTTTGCTATCAACATAAATCAGTGATTAAAAACCCAGTCACTGGCCATTTGAAAGACTCCTTCCTCCCAGCATGTAACTGTTGTCATGACAACATGACTTCCGGCCACATCTCTGTGCACAAGCTGATGTTTAAAAGGAGAGGATGAGGAGGATCAATCGGGTTAAATAAAGAATACACTGACCAGTTTTGGAATGTAAGAAAACATCTTTCCACCCAAGGTTACCCAATATAATCTCTTTAAATCCCCATTAAGTACTAGAAGCAGGCTGAGCTTTTTTAATCAATAAAATTGTGCTTTAGCATCTCTATTCTGCACATATAATGACAACAGGTACTGAAGTTTGACACACTAGCCCTGTAATTAGTGAGGGATTTTTCAAAACATATTCTGCCCTTACAATTACTGACAGTATCCTAAATCTTCTTGGATCAGAAGCCGCCCATCTTTCTTCGGTCTCATCCCTTCTGAAGGATGGACTCTCATTAGGAACTGATTCTTTGCTTCCAAGGAGATGGGATGGGGGCGGTGAGGTGGCGGTCCATTACCTCTTCCGCCCTTCTGAATTACATAAATGTTGAACATCTCAGATGACTATACAAATGAATTTGAAAATTCTGTGAGAACCAGTAATTCTTTGTGAATAAGAGCCATAAACAGATGAACACTGAAAGTTTATAAACTGAATTAATTTCTTCTTTTTTTTCCCCATGCCTTGGACTTTGGATTAAGACTGCGACCCATCCCCACTCTTTTTTTTTTTTTTTTTTTGTGCCAAAGGTATTTAAACTAACTGCATTTGGGTTTTTGTTTGTTTGTTTGGAGACTAAAGATTGCCTCCTGCATCCATTCACCTTATTTCAGGACCAGTCCTGTCAATAGGACCAGCGTGCCCCAAGACCAAGGGCTAGACTCAGAGTGGTTCACACCAGGGACAGTTCCCACTCCTAGGGGCATCTGGAAATGTCTGGGAGTGTCTGGGGTTCTCACGATGGCTAGGGGGCACCACTGGGGGTGAGGAGCCAGGGATGCTAAATGTCATGCAATGTGTAAGACAGTCTAGCCGGAACAAAGCGTCTTGATTTTCCTGGGAGTGTCTTGATTTTAGCACTCCCAGTCCCAGGCCAGCTGTCACCTTAAGCCCGGCACAAATGAAGGATCGTCTTGCCAAACACTGAAGAGCTTTTTCTCATGGACAGGAAAAATACATTTGCCCCTGTCGTCTAGAAATTCCCTGTGGTTCCATAACTCTTCAGTCCCTTCTGACTGTGCCGTCTATTTATGGTTGTGATCTCAAGAGGGAAAGCAATTTTCCTCATACATACTTGGAACTTAGATGTTCCTAGCATGGGTGAACCCTCAAGCCGGCATTTCTGAGAATAATTCCTACATCAAGGCTATGAAATGTCTTCTTATTGCTTAATATATTTGTATTGACTGAGGAACTCCAGCAAAATCTAATAATGAGGGGTTATTAACACCATTCTTCCTTGTGAGACTCAACCTCTGGGAGGAAGGAAACATTTTAAATCTAAAATTCAAACTACATTTTGAGAAACAGACCAGTGGCTTTTTGAATCCGCCTTTTCTTTCTTTGGTTTCCATCCCTAATTTTTTTTTTTTTTTTTACAAGTGATTTTACTCAACTACTCTTAAGCTAAGAAAGCATTTTATACCACTGACAAGTAGAAAAACTAGATTCTCTACTTACTCATTCAGATAGAGGACACAATAATTGGAGTGAGACTCTCTAAGGATCACATCATACATCTTTATGCAGAAATAGCAGGAACTTTCTCTGGGAAAATGGTTAAGTCAGCTGCTTTTCATTCTCCTTAAATCTCCCCATCCTTAGGCTATTAGACAACATAGTTGTTCATGGATTCTGTGACATTTTTCCTAGAAATACTTTCCTTATATGGTTATCAAAGGAGTTGCTGGTTTCTGTTTAGTAATGGTACTCTGGAGGCCTAAAGGACTTAATATCCCTAATTTAATACTAGCCAATGTTTTAAGAGCAAGAAAAGAAAGTCTATCACATAACTGCTCCCTCTGACACCCTTTGGTTCTTAACCTGACACCAAGTGGCAGATATTTTGCTTTAACATTAAACTAGTAAAACTATTTCACCAAATTCTTGGTCTAGATTTAAATCATTGACTTAGATGTGAAAAGGCTATAGTGCATAACAAATCCAGTCATATTCCCATTCAGGCTTTCATTTAACTTCAGTGCATATTCTTATGGGCCAATCAGTTTAGGAGAACAATGACCAGAGGTTTCAATCTCTAAAGCTGAACAAAAGTCGAACTCTCAAAACTTCCCAAAATTAAACCTAGAGTCACAAAGTAGATAAATTGTAGACTATTTTGTTTTAACATGCTTGCTTTGTAAAGGATTCACTCAAATAATCTTTTCAAATATTTTCTCATGTAGTGACTGTGTCCAATTTTAAATATTTTTAAGCCATTCACTAATTTTCAGAAACTCCTAAATAGTAAAACAAAAGGGTCTAGAATAAGCCACTGTGGTATAGAAATTATCTTGAGCTGAAGGTATCTGAATTCCTGAAATCCCTTACCTGCCTAAAAACATAACCTCCCAAAAGAACTCAATTGTCCTAAATCTCCTCCCCCTGGGAGCAACTCTAATCTCTTCTGGAAGATGAGAAGTCAACACCCAAACGCACGGTCACCAAACTATCACATCTCCTATCTATTCTCCGAAGAGCCCACTTAGCTTTCCAAAGCAATCATCTGCTTTTTCTTAGTGGCCTTCCTCCCACAACCTTCTAAAAAGTCGTGTGTTCTAAGTACCCTCTGCTCCTCCCATCTCTTATTAAGATCATATATAAGCCCTAAATTCTAACAGCCTCCATGAGTCACATTTGTTTGAGAATTCTCATGTATAAGTACATAATTAAATCTGGGTTTCTTCCTCTTGCTAATCTGTCTTAGGTCAGTTTAATTTGCAGTCCCCAATCACCCAACCTGAAAGTACAGAAGAAAAATGTTTCCTCTCTGGCAAATGAAGGCACTGTCATTCATTCATCCCTTCATTCATCAATTCATTCAGCGAACATCTGCCAGGAGACAGGCATTGGGCTAGGTGTTGGGACCTGGCAATAAACATGAGAGATCCCATCACTGGCTGCATGAAGTTTGCAGTCCACAGGAGGAAGAGTGGCATTTAGTTAGTAACTTAAGATTACACTGAGTAATATGAGAGAGTAGAGTCCTGTGGGAGTTTTAATCCTTGTCCACATAGTTGATGCCTACTAGACTAAGTTCTATGAATAGAACTCTGAGTTCTAGGAGTTAAGTTCTGTGAGAGTAAGGACAGTCTGTTTTACTTGGTGCTTCTCCCTAGGGGCTGTCTGGTATCCGGCACTATAGTAAGTGCTTAATAAGGATTTGTTGAATGAATTCCACTGCCTTGAATCCTGGACTCCAAAATAAACAATTCTGGGTAGCCTTTGTTGGCAATCACAGCATTTGTTGAGAACCAGTGGTATGAACAATACTATCTTAGACATCAGATTCTTTCCTTCTCATAGAGAAGACACCTTTGAATGACATACACTCCTTAACCCAAATGTGTGGGATATTCTCCAGTTTCCCTTTTCAGTCTACTCTCCACCCTTTCCAGTCGAGAGGCTAAACCCTTGGCAGGTTTCACCACTGAGAGGCTCAGCAGGTGATAGGACGTGGGAGGAGAAAAAGTCAGACTATGAAGTCCCCAGCTCCCTCCCTGCAAGGGCGCAGGTTGGCTGGGGCTATAATCAGGCCACCCCTTTCCTATACTCACAGTTGCAAATCTAGCTCCACCTGGGTTCCAGGAACCTCCCCTCTTCTTGGCCCTTAGAGCTCGCATGTGCCAATGGGAACTTGTTGCTGTCAACCCCAGAAGGCTTCCCCATCGGCTGGAGGTTCTTAATCTTGCCCAAGCTTCTGTACACAGAGCCTTCTTTAAACTCTCCTCAGTTACCCCATTGGAGTGATCGTCTATTTCCCCACAGAACCCTGATTCATAAAGAAATGGACTATAGTTGTACTCCTTTCCTTGGGCTGCCATAACAGAGTACCACAAACTGGATGGCTTATAATAACAGAAATTCATTGTCTCATAGTACTAAAGCCTAGCAATCCAAAATCAAGGTGTTGGCAGGGCCCTGATCCCTCCAAAGCCACTGGGAGAGGGTCCTTCTCTGCCTCTTCCAGCTGCTGGAGGCCCCGGGCATTCCTTGGTTTGTAGCAACGTGCAACGTAACTCCAGTCTGCCCCCACCTTCACACGGCCCCTTCCTTCCTCCTCTGTGTACCTCTGTCATCACAGAGCATTCTCCCTTTGGTCTGTGTCCAAATTTCCCTCCTGGTATAAGGTCACCAGTCGTAATGGATTAAGGGCCTACCCTTCTGACCTCATCTTCACTTGATCACATCAGCAATGACCCTATTCCCAAATAAGATCGCACACACAGGTACCAGGAGTTGGGACTTCAACATCTCTTTCTGGGGGACACAATTCAACCCATAACAATAGTTAGTACATTTAGAGATACTGTCTATCTGCAGAATTATTTAAGGGCAGGGAGAAATCTTTACCAATCTGCACCCACAGGATCTAGCCCATGGCCAAGCACACAGAAGGTGCTCAGACACACACAACAAACCTGTAAATCATTAAGTGAATGGTACATACAGCTATTTAAAAAAAAAAAAAAATTGTGGTTCTGTTATAGTTAAAAATATATCAATAGAGACTAAAAGAACAGAAGCTGCCTAAACCACTTCTCTGTGATGGAACTGGCTGTAGGGATGCTGAACGTAAAGTTTGCCTGCACGTCTAGTTTCGGGCATATCTAATTCTAACCTCTCCGTGAAGATTCATCTAGAGAATAATCCTCTTTACTCTAACGCAATCAGAGAACCTCTACTGAACAACTCACTGCTCTAGACTTCACTCAGCTACATTCCCAGGATGCACGTGGGAATGAAATACAGTCCCTGCCTTCAAAGAACTCACATCCCAGTAGGGCCAACGCTTTTAGACAAAGCTGCGGGCCCTGTGCCTGGCGCTCTCGTCTCTGTTTTAGTAAAGGGCCCAAAGCATAATTTCATTTCCTCTTGGTGACTCAAGACCATTACTCTAAATATCAAGTACTATCAACTGTCAATGAGAGGCACGTAAACTCCTTACATCTACTGCTGCTAACTGGCATGTTCTCTGAGCCCTTGTGACTTGGTCTGGGTCCGCTGCCCCCCTACCCTGCCAGTGCTAAGCTGTCCCCTTGCTAATTTTGGAAGGCTTGGCTCTACCAGCTTCTTTTCTCTCCTGATCCAGCTTCTCCTTGCACCCAGCTCTCTTGTAACTCACTAAACCTCATCGCTTCTCTGCTATGCAGCTGGGTTAGGAACATGTCTAAAGTGCAGTGAAGTAGGCATTGAGCAAGGGCCTGGAGGCCCTTCAGTAACTGAAGTCAAAGCAGGTGGTACAGGGACAATGAGGCATCTATTTGGGGCTCCTCAAAAGGCTTTTGCCCTTGTTTCAACCTCTCCTCACTGATCTGGTTTCACCCTACCCCCCCCACACACACACCAGGGTAGTTTTCTATGTTGACCAGTAAGTAATCTCATCTAATTTTGCCTAACTATGTGTTTAATTATTATCTGACTCCTGCAATAGAAGTTCAGCTCCTTGGGGCTATAAATGGAATGCTTGGACATCATGGAGGATTTCCGGCATCTTGACACCAGATGCTACAAGTGGTTAATAAACAGATCCATCTTCTAACATTTAAGACTCCTTGCAACTCCTGGAATGGTACACTTTATCTCATATCATCTTATTGTTGGTCTAGAAGGTAGGACATTATGCCATAAAGTCTCCTGCACACTGCAAATGAACAGCTTTCAGGTAAGTAAGGGATGTGAATGCAGTAAGGAGGAAAAGAACTTTCCCCTACTTAAACCTCAGTCTTTACAAAACAGAAACACACATTCTTTACTTACCTCTTATTTCTCAACTCCGGACTTGGATTGACTCTAATTCTAGGGAACCTCATGAATACCTGCATTCTCATTTAATCCAAACCAGTCAATGTAAGCTACTCAAAGGTTTGTTAAAAATGAATTTTTATCCTTCCTTCTGACCAAAACTATTAGAAAGACTATCAGCAGTAATAAGGTTTATACAAACTCATAAAATATTGATAATGTTTAAGGCTATTTTTGTTTCACATAAAAGTTATTATTTCTCTCCTCTATAAAACTGAATGCTACAGAGTCAGCAGTATAGAGAAAATTTACTAAAATTAGACTTTAATTCTTAATTAGTTTTTAGACTCGGGAAAACCCGACAATGTTCAATACAAATCCATAGGTAGCAAGTCAGGAGTAACTTCAGAATGGTGCTTATTATAATTTTATGTGAAATATATAATTGACTTTAACAACTAAATAGTAAAAGTAATGGGATTCACTCACTGTGAGAATTAGCCAAGATGCTAAGTCTTAATCTGACACCAGGTGGCAGACATTTGGCTTTAACATTAAAATTAGCTCAGGTATTCGTCTAAATCCTGTGATTTGGAGCCTGGAGACCTTTGGGGATCATGTTATTTACCATAAGAATCCCCAACTTTTAAAAAACAGAAATGTGTCTACATATTAAAGAGTGAGTACTAAAAACACTCAGAACTGTGATCCCAGAGCCTCTGACCACTAACATACGTATCAAACCTACCGTGGGAGATCATTCTATTAGGCAAGAGGTCACAGATAGACACAGTCCTGGGAGTCAGGAGCATCTGGTCTAGGGGTAGAGGTGGACATTCATCAAATATTCAATCAAAGAATTAAAGAACCAAAATGGTTATTAGTGCTACAGAGGACAAGCACTGTCATTTTTTGCATACCTCACAGAAGAAACGGGGGGCCAGAAAGCCCGAGACAGGGAAATACCCAAATATCTCACAACATACAGCACCTTGCTAGATGCTGAAGGGCAGTGACTCTCAACACACAAGCCGAAGGCATCTTTTAATGCACTCTTAGTAAGTACTGGCTGAGAAAGGACCCACGTTATAACGAAGCAAGTGCACTCTTAAAGAAACTTGTGTATTATTCAACCCAAGAGAATCCAAATATATTTGAAAAAGAGTCACATACATATAAAATGCTGGGTACACATACAGATACACAGCCTCTGAAATATCTTCTTTTTCCCAGGCGTCTGAGGCCCACAGACGAGGAATTTCTACAGCAGGTGACAGATACAAAGATGACCGCCAAGCACACACAGGAGATGCTGTCCCTGACCTCAAGGAACCTATGTTCTCATGGAGATTTAACTAATCTCCAAACAAATGTACAAATGAATTTCTTTTTTTTTTTTTAAGATTTTATTTATTTGAGAGAGTGAGCGACAGCGAGAGAGAGAGAGAGACAGCACATGAGCCAGGGGAGGAGCAGAGAAGCAGACTCCCGCTGAGCAGGGAGCCCGATGCGGGGCTCGATCCCAGGACCCTGGGATCACGACCTGTGCTGAAGGCAGATGCTTAACCGACGGAGCCACTGAGGTGCCCCTACAGATGAATTTCATAGAGGGTAGAGTGTAAAACACAAACGCCATGCTCCAGGGTGCCGGAGGGTGTGATACGGTGGTGAGGCAGAGAATAAGGGGCTTCCTGGCAGAGGCAGTGGTCAAGTAGTCCAGCCATTCTCATGGGAATGTGAGAGAGGTCCTGTCTGTGCCTGTAACTAAGCAGTGACACATAAGAAGATGCAAGAGATGGGACTCAGGAATAGCCTATGGCTGCCACGTTTTCTCGATCTTGAGGATGCGGCCCACAAACACACCTTGTCAACTGCCAAAGACGTGTGCCCAGATCCAAGTCTGCAAGCCGTCCACTGTTTCACCCCAAATCAGGCAGCACCAAGGTTGGGCTAAGTCATGCATTATTCCAGCCACACACGCTGAGGACATTCTGCTCCTGCTTGACAATCCACTGTCTCCATGCTGGGATAATAACTAGCTACTTACTTAGTAGCAGTCACTTTTCAAGCTAAGGGTGAGTCTGGCTACCTGTGAAGTCATGTACTGGTAGGTAGTCTGGAGCAGAAGCTTTAATACACACCGCTATAGAAAAACGCCATCTTATCAATGGTAAGATTCTACTCCAAAAGAAGAAATGGAAAAAAACATTCAATCAGATTTCTACTTAAAGAGGAAAAAAACAAACAAACAAAAAACTACCCGTATCACTGAATATAGGGGGAAAAGCATGGAAAATTACTTGATGAATGTCAATTCAATTGTCAATCACAAAAAAAGGGTTTTTTGGTGAGGCAGCTGGATCACAAAAACTTTCTTTGGTTTGCTATCTTCACCCTCAGCTCTACAATTCCTTGACAGTACAAGTCATCCTGAAAATTATCAAGATTATACAAATACACATCAACAACAAAAAGCTCATTTTATTAAGATTCCATTTCATTTAGTAACTAATTCACAAACACATTATAAGAAAAATGTTCTAATTCAGGACAATAACGGGAAACAAAGAACACTGCTCATTAACGTCAATGAGCTCCAGATTAATATGAGTACTTGGAGTTCATCTTTAAAGAAAACTAAGAGACACATAGGAAAACCAATGATGGAAAGGGCCAGCCAACTCCCAACCTTGCTCCATGACCGTGGGAAGTCTTTCCCCCTGAGACTGTTTTCTCTTCTGCACAAGGAATAAGGTAACTGGATGAGCTCTGGGGTTTTTCTAGCACTCTGTGATTTCAAATTCTGGAAGGAAAGGCTAGATACTTTATTCTGCTTAAAAACATTTCTCAAAAAAGTTGCAGATTAGAATCTATACAATTAGAGATCCCTAGAAATTAGTATTAGTATTAATATTTTTGTAGAGTTTCTAACAAATTAACAGTTAAGATTTGGTGCCCACGCCTGGATGGCTCAGTCTGTTAAGCGCCTGCCTTCAGCTCAAGTCATGATCTCAGGGTCCTGGGATCGAGCCCCACATCGGGCTCCCTGCTCCGGCGGGGGGGGGGGGGGGGGAGTATGCTTCTCCCTCTCCCTCCGTTTGTGCACTCTCTCTCTCAAATAAATAAAATCTTAGAAAAAAAAAAAGAAAACAATCTTTGACAGGTGGTAGGCAGAATTCTTAGATGGTCCTAAGATTCCTGCCTCCTGATACACATGCTCTGAACAGTTCCTCCCCTGAGTAGGGGCAAGACCTAGGTCCATGATGGGCTATCACTCCTGTGATTATATCACATTGTAAGTGAAGTGATTTTGCAGATTTAATGAAGGTCCTTAATCAGTTAACCTTGGGTTAATTAAAAGGAAGTTTCTTTGGGGTGGGTCTTACCTAATCAGGTGAGCCCTTAAAGGAGATAAGCAGCAGCAGATGCCGGCCTTGGAGAAGGAAGCTGCCACATATAAAAGGAGGAGACACAGGGCAAAGACCCAAGGATAGTCTCTAGAGCTGAAAATGGTCCTGGTCAAAAGCTAGCAAGAAAATGAGGACATTGGTCACACAACCACAAGGAAATACACTCTGCCAATAACCAGTGAGCTTCGGAGAGAACCCCGAGCCTCAGATGAGACTGCAGCCCTGGCTGACACCCTGCCTTTGGCCAGTGAGGCTCTCAGCAGAGGACCGAGCCAACCCATGCTCAGAATTCAGATCTACAATAACTATGGATGCGGTTTTAAGCCACTACCTTCGTGGTCATTTGTTACTCAGCAAAAGCAGGGCCTGTTTCCCCCTTTTACCACTAGCTAGACCTTCTTCTGCCTTCTCCACTCCACAATATCCTGGCAAGCACTCTGCCTCCTGGTGATTTTTTTTCTTCTGCATTCATTATGGATTCATTTACTCTTCTACAGCCCAGGCCTAAGAAAGCAGTAGCCATTGCATTGTGGGCATGAGATCAATGACAGAATGTCCATCTATGATCCATGAAGGGATACGGTAGAGCCAGTAAGTGTCCAATAAAGGTATGACCATTTAGCTCAAAGACACGTAATACTGCAGAGGGGAAAGTTTGGGAGAGTACCAAAGACAGTAGGAATTACAGCCCTGAAGTTAGATCCCTTGACCATTATGTGCAACCTGTGTTTATGGTCTCACAGCTTAATAGCTGCATTTGGGCACCAAATAAAATTTAAATTGTGTAGCTTTGGGGACAAGGACCAAAAAAGGCATTAAAAAGTATCCAAAACCGGCTATTTCTCAAACCCGGGCTTGTTCTCAAGTCTGTTCACTCCCGACCTCCTTCCCTGACGAGGAGAGCTCTCAGACCAGGTTCCCAAAGTGGGATGAGAGGACTGCCTGAGTCACTTAGGGATGCTTGCTGACAATGGAGATTCCTGGGTCTCGTGTAAGACCCCACCAAATTGGAATCTTGATGGGGAAGGGCCCAAGGAACATGCACTTGTTAACACATCGAGTCTTTGCATACTAAATCTGCAAACCAACAATCCAACTTGGCCGATGCCATCCTCTTATAGATGAGGACTGTGAGCTTAAGCAACTTGCTTATAGAGACAAGGCGAGCAGGGAAGAGAGTTAGCATTAGAATCCAGAATGTAAACCTACCGACACAGACCAGGAAGCTGGAAATGAAATCAGTCTTCACACTAATATTCTCCCCCATTAGTACAGAAAATTAAGCACTGAAGGTAAAATGACTTTGTAGTGACAGAAATATGTAAACACACTAGGGGGAAAAAATGACATTTCACCAAGGTCTGTGACTAGTTCGCATTTTCTGGTTAGTGCAAAATTTGACAGTACACGAAGTTATCAGTGGCACGGCTTGTGAGGAAGGGCCCTCATTGAACACCCCCTTCCCACCACCCACCAGCTGGAAACAGTGAGTGTCCATCTGGCTGCAGGTGGGGGCTCTGCTCCCTGCAGACCAAGAGGCCACCGTGATGTTATGTGTCGCCTGTCCCAGGCCTCCAGCTGCAGCCCCCATAATCCTCCCACTGCAGCACTTGCATTCTTGTTTGGGATGTGCTTCTCATGTCCAGAGCATGCCGTAAAGTAGAATCTGCCTTAAAATAAGTCCTCAGCTTCATTCAACTTCCAACAAACCCCTGTTGTTGTAGATTAAAACATGTCCCTTCGCATATATTGAAAGAGTAACCCCCAGGTCCTTAGCATGTGACTGTATTTAGAGACAAGGCCTTTAAAGAGGTAACTAAGGCTACAGGAAGCCCTTAACGTGGGCCCTAATCTAGCAGGACTGGTGTCCTTATGAGGAAGGACACGAGGTATGTATGCACTAGGGAAAGACCTTACGTGCAAGCCAAGGAGAGAGGCCCCAGGAGAAATTAACCCTACTGACACCTTGATCTTGGACTTCCAGCCTCCAGAATTGTGAGAAAATACATTTCTGCTGTTGAAGCCACCCAGGCTGTGGTACTTTGTCCTGGCAGCCCTGGCAAACTCACATACCTACTTACAGTAATAATTCTCACAAAATATAAAATCCCTTTCATGATAACCAATTAATAAATTACCATCCTTCTCTTCAGACAAGGCTGATGGTGCTTCTGATTATAAGCTACCCTCCCCCTTTTTTTCAAGATTAGAAAATATTCATTTAGGGGCACCTGGGTGGCTCAGTCGGTTTAAGCGTCTGCCTTCAGCTCAGGTCATGATCCCAGGGTCCCGGGATCAAGCCCTGCATTGGGCTCCCTGTTCAGTGGGGAGTCTGCTTCTTCCTCTGCCCCTCTCCTCCCACTTGTGCTCTCTCTCTCTCTCTCGCTCTATCTCAAATAAATAAAATCTTTAAAAAAAGAAAATATTTATTTATTCAATGACTTAAATCTTATTTTCCCTGCAAGTATCCAAATATGGGTATTTCTTTGGCCATGAAGTAACAAAGAATCAACAAAAATAATGCATACTGGTCACTTCTGCTCATCCCTTAAAGATAAATTTTAATTTATTTTTTAATTTTTCATTTTTATTTAGTAGGCTCCATACCTAGCAACTGAGCCATGCAGGTGCCCCTAAACAAATCTTAATTTTTAACAATTAAATCTAAATATATACAGGAGATCAATTAAATGGAGAAAAAAGTAAAACTGCGCTCCCTCTTCCCCAGAATGGACTTCAGTAACCCATGTGAACAAACAGAAAGAATGGAGCAAAACCATGTGTGCAGATTTCCTTCCCACCTGGACCCCACAAGGACACCGATCATCAGGGGTGCCCTCCCCCCCCGAGATGAAACCTCAAAGTTCCAAAAGTCCTCCCACTTATTCAAATGCAACAAGTATAAAAGTAGCAAACTGCCCCCTGCTTTTGGAACCAATGGGTGACAGATCCCTGACAAGTACCTGGGCTTTATCCTCCCTAGGGACCTGGAACTGTCCCTTGCCATGCCTTTCTAGCTGGACTCACCATCCAGGCTGGGGAAGAGAAGGATGGAAGCAGACAAGGGAGACACATTACCAGTATTTGGGGTTGCAAAAATAACAAGAGTGGGTGACATTTACTGAGCACTCACCATGAGCCAGACACTGTTCTAAGCGCTTTTTGTATATTACTCATTTAATTATCAACACTTCCCATTTCACAGACCAGGAAAACAAGGAACAGAGAGGTTAAGTGGCTTGCCTAAAGTCACACAGTTAATAAGTGGTGGTGCTGGGATTCAATCCCAGGCAGCCTTGTGTTCCATGGCCTGTGCTCTTAGCCATTAATTACACTATTTGCTCTCTCCTAAGAACTGATACTAAAGCAAAGATGATTGAAAAACCATTCTTTCAGTAATCTACCCTCCCAGCCACATCCTGAACAGAATGAAACATACATTTCTATATTTTAAATGTAAAATATTGGAAACTAGCAAATATTTCAGATAGTCTCTTCGCTATCATTCTAGGAGGCAGGTAAGTAGTATTTCTCTCGGTAATGGATAAGAGAAAGCTGCTTGGTACAATGTCACAGCAAGTCCAAATCCTTAAATCCGGAGTCTTGTTTACTATGATTTTTTGATCCCTGAATCATGAAGTCTCTTGTGGGAGAAGAGAAAAAAAACACATTCTTATTTGCAACACTGCTGGCGAGTTCACTGGTTAACTAAATGGTCCAAAGAAAGGCCTGGATCAGCAACCGTCTGGTTAAAATGCTGGGGGTGGACTATTCCACAGGTTCATAAGTTGATTTTGACTCTGGGAGGCAAAAGAAGGTGGCAGTGCGCAATTACCAGTGCAAGGGCTCGCTGGGTGAGGCTGAAAAAGCAACGGCTGGTCAGTCTCCATTAAGCACAGACCCGGGAAGCCTTTCTCAGTAGCACTAGGACGGTAGTCACGCACGAAACCCAGAAAAGATCAGACCAGTGGGGCGCCTGGGTGGCTCACTCATTAAGCGTCTGCCTTCGGCTCAGGTCATGATCCCAGAGTCCTGGGATTGAGCCCCGCATCGGGCTCCCTGCTCCGCAGGGAGCCTGCTTCTCCCTCTCCCACTCCCCCTGCTTGTGTTCCCTCTCTTGCTGTGTCTCTCTCTGTCACATAAATAAATAAAATCTTAAAATAAATACATACATACATACATGCTTATTTTCGGGACGCCTGGGTGGCTCAGTCGTTAAGCATCTGCCTTCGGCTCAGGTCATGATCTCAGGGTCCTGGGATCAAGCCCCGCATTGGGCTCCCTGCTCAGCAGGGAGCCTGCTTCTCCCTCTCCCACTCCCCCTGCTTGTGTTCCTGCTCTCGCTGTCTCTCTCTGTCAAATAAATAAATAAAATCTTGAAAAAAAAAAAAGTTCATGTAAACGAGCCGAGAATTGGTTACCTTTGTGTGAGTTTAGAGCTGTCCTCCTTCCTTTTCAGGATTCATTTCTGAGATAATGGAGGACAAAGGTTGATTAGGTAAAATAAGCATGGATTTGAGGATTTTGAAATAAAGCATGTGGTCACTGGCCAAATGAACGCCTCCACCAAGGAAGCCAACGGCTAAGCCACAGGTGGGAGTCAGGGAGGCAGAGTTTCCTTCCATCCCCACTCAAGAGCATCTTTCTCTATGAAAACAGTCCAGGCCAGAAACAGTCATTTGGTTCACTGTGGAGAACTGTGTTCTAGAACCATCCAGGCCCCTGGCATCCCATGAGGTGGAAGGACCGCTAACAAGCAGCAAAGAGGCAGAGAAAATCTGCCCAGAGAAAGCTGGGAATTCATGTGTTGCTTATTTTATTGACTTATTTTTTTGGGTAAAGAATAGTTTGTTGTAAAGATGTTGACATAATGCAGTATTCATATTATGAGGAATATATGAAATAATACAGTACACTTTACTAGATTTTTTTTCAACTATACACTCTTGATGAGTACCATATTTAACACTCTTGCCGGGACCCTTACACAAGGCAACAGACATTCACGAGCCCACTGTTCATCACAGCTCTGATTACAATCGTAAACTTTCTTGGCAGAGGTAGCTGTCAAAAATTCTTTGTCTTCATAATTACTCTAGAAAGATACTGGGACATATTCCTGAGATAACAGATGACTGTTCTCAGAAGACTAGTTTGTTATGAAAAAGAAGAAACAACCTAAAGGCCCAGCCACAAGGACCAGTAAAATAAAGACAATATTCCTATGTTGTACATTATTATGCAGCAGAATGAGGCGGTCTTGAACTAGACATCCTGTATCCTAATCCCAGCTCTAGCAATATCTGACAGATGCCCCTTCCGAGGTTTGCTGCTATAAACCACTGACAAACAGTGGTTCATGGATGGCTGTTTCCCTGTTTAAGGGTCTGGCTATATGACCTTACGAAAACTTTCTAACCTCTCTGGGACTCAATTTCCTGATCCTGTAAAATGCAGATAATAACAGTAATCTTACAGGACTCACGTGAGGTTTATAAGTCAAGTGCTTAGAACACTGCCTAGTATGGAGTCATAGCCACAGAAATGTTAGCTATTAGTACTATTGTCCCCAAAACATGTCTCATGTGTGTATAGGAAAAAAGTACATATAGCTTATTCCATTCATATAACATAAAACCAACAAACCACAACCACATCTTCCCCCCCCCTTCCCCCACCCAGATTTTCTCTGTGTGGAAGAGACAAGGTGAAACAGGTAATGGGTATGAGAGGGAATTCTGACTTATGAGCCTGTTCTTCAGAACTACGTGAATCTTTTCGAACCCGAATCATCTACACTGGTTTTCTCCAAGTTCTTCCCTCCTACTCACTTCTACCACTACATCAAACTGCATTCTGCTCACATCACCTCTCCAAAATCACTCTCTTCTAGTCATTCATAACCTCTTGATGGTCAATTCAAGATATATTTTTCAATTCTCATTTTACTTCACCTCTGAATGTCTTTCAACATCACTGACAACACTTGTCTTAAAATGGAGTCCAGGAAACCACCCCCTCCTGGCTATCCTGCTACCTCTCCCATATTCCTCAATGTCTTCAACCATCTCCTGCCCTCCCCCCTGGGCCTTCAGTGTTGAAAACTGATTCCTGGGCTCTTTCTCTGCTCACTCGATTCAGCTTCTAGGCAACCTAATCAATGCCCAGGGCTCCAGCTACAATCTCTAGGAACATGCCTCTCACGCTTAGATTGCACTCCAGATTATTCCTCTGAGCTCCCGACATCAACCGCCCGCCTGGCAATGTCACTGGGATACCTTAAACTTACCATGTGAAGGTCTGGCTTCCTGCTCCTTCCCTTCTCCCATCTCGATTGCTGCCTTCTTCAGGCTAACTCAATCTCTCATCTACAATTGCCTCCTAACCGGGTTCCGGCTTTTACTCATCTTCCCCTCAGAGGTTTTTAGCCCAGGGTCCACGGACTCCCAAGGAGTCTTGTGGAGAGAATTCAGGTGGCCCATGAACTCAGGTGGGGGAAAACAGTGCACCTTCTTTTCATTCATCTCAAACTGAAATTTACCATTTCACTCCATCATGAATGTTAGCCGCCAGCCATACTAGAATTCGGAGAGTACTAATACTCCAAATACTACTGTGATATTGCCGCCAAGAGAAACCAGGTATTTTCACACCACATGACAGTTGTCAGATATACTGTTTACTCCAATCACTCCTTTAAACTTACAGCAGCTATCAGACTCCCCACTAAATCTTATTATCTGATGTATTAATAAAGAAGCACACACGCACCACATCACATATGTGAGTTTAATATTTTGGCAACTGTATTTCAATATAATTGGTCTCCTTTGTTATCCTATGTGCTTTATTGTATAGATTCAAAAATATTCTTCTTAGGTGTCTCCTAGGCTTCAGCAGACAGCCAAAAAGGTCAGTGGCACATTAAAGGTCAAGAATTCCTATTAGCTGGGGCACCTGGGTGGCTCAGTCGGTTAAGCATCTGCCCAGGGTCCTGGGATCGAGCCCTGTATCGGGCTCTCTGCTCAGCAGGGAGTCTGCTTCTCCCTCTCCCTCTGTACTCTCTCTCTCTCAAATAGATAAGTAAAATCTTAAAAAAAAAAAAAGAATTCCTGCTAGCTGATTCTTCACACCACTGTCACAGTTATTTTCTCAAAGCACAACCCTGACGTTACCCTCACATGGCTGCTCACCATTTTGCTAATTAAGACCAAAGTACTGAATCATCTGGTCCCTGCCTGCCTCTCCAAATTCACCTGGCACCCTCAACCCTTTGTTCCCTAGGTAGTACCTACACCAACCATCTCTCAGCAATCCAAGCTTCCCATCCCCCCCACTGCCACCCCCAGGACTGTTCATGTTCGTCTCTGCCCATTCATCCCTACCTCTACCTGTTGACACAGCTAATAACCCTCTTCCAATCTTCACACCTTCTTGTAAACATCTCCCCAGGGAGGCCCTTCCAGGACCCCAAGGCCATCCCTTATCTTGGCTCTCCACTTAGAACTTCTAGAACTTTGTCCCCATAGCACTTTTCACAACTGGTAATCAACACTCCTCTGTGGATCTACCAGCTCCATGAGGCAGGAACATAAGGGCTTTGGATCTATTCTACTGCTGACTCATGCTAGGAAATTGGCTAACATTTGTCAAATTAATGAGTTGAAGAAAAAAACAATCTAAATGTCCAACAATGGAACTTAAATAAATAATGGTATTACACACCTAAGTTACGGACCATTAAAAACTGTGTAATAAAAGTATATCTGTTTATGAAAATGTATCAATATATCTCATATTTAATGTAACACTAAGTGAAAAGGGCAAGTTAACCAAGTACATGTTCAGCAACTCCATTTTTAGTAAGAAAAAAAACCCAGACATATAAACATATGAAGAGAGACAGTGCCACAGAACAGGGTCTGAAAGATATTCATAAAATATGTAACAGCCCTTACCTCTGGGCAGCAGAGTGGGAGAAGATTTAGAATTGTATATCTACCTCTGGTGACTAACCTTGCCTTCAATGAATATGCCTTGATTTATGCAATTGATAAACTAATAAAATAGCAAACTATCTGTTTAAGTTAATTATTTTCAGAATTAATTAAACAACCCAAAGGAGGTAAGCTATGTTTAATTGAATTAACTCAGGTCCATTCCAGCAGGATTAATCCTAGAAGATAAAGCAGAACTTTTCAGGAGGCTACATAAAAAACCGTAGAACCAAGTATACACCTGACGGTAAGCATGATGTCAGCCATGAGGTAATGATGACCAGGACAGGTCTTTTCAGGTGAGTCCTGATTTCATTCTCTCATAAAATCCCCTTGAGTTACAATGAATTTCATGTTCAATATATTTACTAATCTACAAACCATAATACAGGAAAAGATAAAAAACCATGGCAATTGTAGTCACTATTAAAGACAGATTTCTTACCAGATATGCTGAAATTAAAGGAGTATTTTTTCATTCTGTTGCAGTTTAACCACATTAAATCTTGAAGTAGTAAAACAATAAAAAGATAATGCTCCAAAATTAAATTAATTTGAGTTAGAGTGAAATGGGGAACAAGATGAACATCAGTAATTTCTGGGAAGTTGAGCAAAGCAGCCTTTCCACACAGAAGTCAAGCTGTGTGAGAGCAAAGCACCACTGGTAAGAATTCCAAGTCTTCAGATCCAGTTTATATTTCGTTATAGTAAAAAGTTACTTTGCCCCGCACTGAAGCATTTGCCTGGGATGAACTAACTTGCTGATTCATATTCTCTTGAGTATAGACTTTTCTACTTGAATAACTTAATAGGTCGTCCCAGAGTACAAATTAGTGACACATAAAGGAGAAAACAGAAGTTTTGTAACAGATTCTGGTTCTCTTTGAAAATCTTCAAGCTCCACGGATCACAATTTCTAAACTTCACCACTTGGGCCACAGGAAAGCCAACAACTTTAATTTGAGAGGACTCTTTCCAAGCCACTCCATCAATTCAAAATAGCTCATTTCCTCTTTTTATGATCCCCACACCCTTCCAGCCTGCCTAACGAAATAAGCAACTAAGAAAACAAAGTCCCAAAGAAATCCAGAAGGGACGCTGTGCCCAATGAAATACCTTAGGTATTAAGAGCTTACTCACAATCTCTCGCCAAGACAGTGCAACCCACCCTCAGCTGATCGGCTACCAGCATCCTTTAGGTTTCTGAGCTACATTTCTCAATAGTTTCCTATCTTTCTTTACCTGCATCTAAATTAACTCCCTATCTGAAGCCCGGTGGATGGTTTTGTGTGTAAACAAGAATCTAGTTAATTAGCCCGGGTAGGATCAGATTTCGTGGAGGATGAAACCACCTCTCCCAGGTACATTTGCCCAGACATCACGTTGCTGAGGCTCCACATGCAAATGGCATCAAAGCCTCCTTGTCCAGATGAGCTGGGGACAAAGCAGCGGGGAAAGGTGTATCCACCACTCAGCTGCTTCCGGTGTAAAAGATCAAGAAACAGGGCACTGGGGCCATGAATCTACGGTATTAATCCATCACCCACGACAGATACTAAGTAGCCACCTAAATAGCAAAATCCTCTCTCTCTCTCTCTCTCTCTCTCTCTCTCTCTCTCTCACACACACACACACACACACACACACACATCCCTCCCCCCCTTTCAAGCCCAAAGAAACCATACAAAAAGATCTGTATTGTAAATTGTTTAGCTAAACATGGAGGGGTTGAAAAAGGCAAATCATGAAAAATTAAAAGACAAATTTAGGAGACACAGATTCTCCCCAAGGTTGCTAACCTTCAGCACTCGGCAGGAACACAGCAGGAATGGTAAAAATTGATTTTGTGAAAGGCTATTAAAGAGAGTGCTGTTCTTATCAGAAAGTCCCTCCCCTTTTTAACCATAATCAATAATTTAAAGCAGTGCCAAAAATCACATCAGTCAAAATGACCAAGAAAACTTTTGTGTTTTTTGCACAGTATAGGGGGAAAATTAAATCCATGTCTGTTAAGAAATAATCACTCTTAAGAGATTAGGTGAAAACTAACAGCTTTTCCACAGCTTGCCAATATACTCACTTGAGAAGAAAAGCTCAATGTTAAATAACATGATACCAAGCATATGTATCAAAAGAATAATAAATTCATCCTATTTTATTACGTAGATATTTGATTTGCTGTTGAAGTTTAAAAGATCGATTTAGAACTTGACAGGCCCAAAACATACTTCAGAACTTGACTATATAATTGTAAAAAGTTGTTTTCTTCCTCAGCTCAGCAAATTTCTTAATCTCAAGTTACAAAACAATCAGCAGGAAGCTTTGATGGTTTGATTATAAATTATACTGAACCAGTTCTCTATTTTCATGTGCCTTGTTCTCTTTAGGTAATGATTTGTACCCTAAGGGGTAAGAAGGTCTATTTAATATTTCATAGGACTTTTTTTTTTTTTAGATTTGACATTTCAATCCAATGACTAATTCTTTGAAATGTACTTAAAATTAGATAGTCATCTTTTCTCAAAATGAAGGATTGAACAGAGTCTCTGTGTGTATAATTTATAACTAGGGTGTGAAAATTCCCATGAGGTTTCTGGGTGGTGATCACAAAACAGAAAAAGGAGAAGAACCACCAGTTTGTGACTGCCCTGTTTCTGGAACTCTTCATAAAGAATGATTTTATGAGCCATGAAGCATTTCCCCAAGAACCTAGTGGATTCATCCTAAACCTGTGCTGAATGACCAATTCTTTAGGATATAATAGAAGGGAATTAGAAGGGAATCAGAGTCGACAAAATCTAAGGTCCCTTCAAATGCCAAGATCCTGTGGTCTTCCACTAAAGTGAAATGAGATTTTACATTCAAATATTAGCATTCATCAGACAAAATCAATCTCTCTAAACCTCAGTTTCCAACTCTGAAAAGCATGAATAATTATATCCAGGAATATTTTGTGAACTGACTGAGATAATGAATGTGAACAGATTGTTCATGCAGTGGGCAAGAAACAAACAGTCACCATGACTAAGTGACTGTGCCCCAAAGATGACTCAAAACCAGTTCTGACACAAGAATTTCAAAGCCATATTACACTGTTCACACAATCCCAACAGCTACACAATTGGACTGGCCCCAAATGTGTTATTCCCATTGCCCTTGTGCCAAAAGCCCTTACTTCAAAACACACTGTACTCGAATGCACATGATTAGAATTTAATTCTTATCAACAACCCACCCTCTTGTTTTAAAATGCCAGGGGCTAAGACATAGTACATATGCAATTAATATTACTGTAATGAATGCTAAATAAATGAAGATTTCTCCTGCTGTCCAAAGTCCTTTTCTGGACTTTTCAGTGTTCACAGAGTGGGTGAGAAACAAGCGGATTTTTCAGTGGAGTAGAGAAAACAGAGAAGGCTGAAAAACGCAGCCTACTTTTCTACCTCGTTTATTAGTGCATAATATTAAGAGTTGGTGATCATTATTACTTGCCTGGACTCTCAAAGGAGGCAGCTATCCCATGATGCCTTGCCTCTTCTGGTACTTCTCAGGGGTCTGAGGCAGAAGGAGAGCCAAGCTCAGCTCAGACAAGATGCTTT
This sequence comes from Phoca vitulina, assembly GCF_004348235.1. Taxonomy (NCBI): domain Eukaryota; kingdom Metazoa; phylum Chordata; class Mammalia; order Carnivora; family Phocidae; genus Phoca; species Phoca vitulina. Next base: position 28,955,260 of record NW_022589706.1, read on the forward strand.
CTCCCCTCGACTATTCACTGATGCACACCAGACTGGACATGAAAAATGTTTTCCAGAGGTGAACACTTCTCTGCAGAAAGGATTCATTTCCAGGAAACAAAACCAAAATCTCTGCATTTAAAATCCATGCTTCCAAAAATTACGGCCTTCCTTTCATCACTTAGCTTTTATGTAAACAATGTGCAGATGAGCTTAGAGGAAATCAATAAAACACAAGAGTTTTTAATTTCCCTTGAGCAGACTAGAAAGTACATTTTTTTCCAAAGCCATCCTAAATGTGTTGGTTTTTCAAACCAGCTATACATTTACTTGGTTTCTTAATTGGCTTGTTTGCTTATTTGTTCTCTAATTACTATAATAAACAATTTATAGTGACTTATAGAAGCACAAGCATCACACCAACTGTCATAAAACCTACTGCGTTTTGGTCTCTGTTCAGCTGAGTTTTAGAGTAATGACTGTGCCATAAGAGCTTCGTGCAAAGGGGAATGTGTTTGCTCCAGGGGATGGTGTCATGGATGCGACATTCACAGATTAAATATCACGCAACCAGACTCTCAAATCCAATGGCAACAGAGATAACAATCACTGGGTATTCATGAAGACCAAATCCCGGCCTCAAAGAGATCTTCAGTGGACTGTCTGTTCAAGTGGGAAAGAAAAGAAGAAATGAAAGAACACATACAAAATGCTAAAACCATGTCATCAAAGAAGAGGTCCAAAAGATGGACTTGAGATCCTTATTTAGTGCTCTGGAAACAGATTCCTTCCCATTTATTGTATCATTTTCACATATCAGACTTTCATTCACCTTTTCAGGAAAAGAAAGAGAGAGAGAGAGAGAGAGAAGGGGAAGCAGGGGGGTAGGAGGGGAGGGAAGGAGAAGGGAGGGATAGGGAGGGAGAAGGAAAGAAGGAAGGGGGAGGGAGGGAGGGAGGGAGATCGAAGGAGGGAGGAGAAGAAGGAAAGAGAGAGAGAGAGAGAAAGAAAGAATTAACGAACAAAGGAACATGAACTCTGAAATGAGACAGACCTTGGGTGTGAATCCTGATCCTCTGGGTTGCTTAGCTATGTAACTTGAGTCATGATTCTTACAGCTTTCTGAGCCTCAGCAAACTTATCTCTTTAAAAAAAGAAAGGAAGAAAATGATAGCATCTACTCTGCAGGACAGTGGTAAAGACTAAACTCCCTCATGCTTGTAGAGAGCCTAACGCACAGCAGAGATTCAGAAAAGGGTGACAATTATCATTCCCATAAAGTGAGTATTGTCAGTGGCGGTTTACAAATTTAAAGAGTGGATTTCTGAAAGGGTAATCAATGATTCTCAACCTTGGCTGCACAAAGGAACCATCTGAAGAGCTTTAAAAAACACTGATACCAAAGCTTTAAATAAATACTATTCTTATCACAGACCAGTCAAATCAGAGTCCGTGGTGGGAATACCTCAATGTAGATCATTTTTTAAAGCACTCTAGGAGATTTTAACGTACAGCCAGAGTGAGAACCACAGGCTTGAATCCTTAGCCAAGGATGATGCTGCCTTTTTTTTTTAATGACCCATCGTATGCTTATCTACCATAGTTCTTTGGCCCATGTGCTACACCAGTAGTCTCAAAAGTGGGAGCAGTGTAACCTGGAAGCACCCCGCGTGTCCATCGCCAGATGTATGGATAAGCCAAATGTGCCATATACACACAATGGCATATTACAGACTTAAAGAGGAAGGAAATTCCGACACATGCAACATGGAGGAACCTTGAGGACATTATGCCAAGTGAAAAAAGCCAGTCACAAAAATATATAGATTGTCTGATTCCACTTATAAGAGGTACCTGGCATAGTCAAAATCAGAGACAAAAAGTAGAATGGTGGTTACCGGGGGCTGGCAGGAGGGGAGATTGGGAAGTTATTGTCTAATGCATATGGAGTTTCAGTTTTACAACATGAAAATAATTTTAAGAATGGGTGGTAGTGATAGTCACACAACAATTTGAATGTACTTAATATAGCTGAATTGTACACTTTAAAATGGCTAAACTATCAACAATAGCCAAATTATGGAAAGAGCCCAAATGTCCATCAACTAATGAATGGATAAAGAAGATGTAGTATATATACATATATATAATATAAATAATATTCCTATATATATTATACATATATGAAAATATATATTCCAGTATATATTGGAATATTACTCAGCCATCAAAAAGAATGAAATCTCGCCATTTGCAACAACATGGATGGAACTAGAATGTATTATGCTAAGTGAAATAAGTCAGAGAAAGACAAATATCATGATTTCACTCATGTGGAATTTAAGAAACAAAACAGATGAACATGGGGGAAGGGAGGGGAAAATATGATAAGATAAAAACAGAGAGGGCGGCAAACCCTAAGAGACTCTTAACCGTAGGAAGCAAACTGAGGGTTACTGGAGGGCTGGTGGGTGGGGGATGGGCTAAATGGGTGATGGGCGTTAAGGAGGGCACTTGTTGGGATGAGCATGGCGGCCCCTGGGTCCAGATGAGCGCCTCGGCATCGGTCGGGGGCCCGGTCCCCCCCGCCCCCCCGGCCCGGCCGCCTGGATGCCCCCTGGTTCTGCCGCGCGGGCCCTGCACGTGGAGCTGCTTTCTCAGCAGCGACATCTTAGACACCTTCGGAACCTGGCTGCCCAGAACACTGGTAATAGAAATGGCCCTCAGCTCCTCGAGACCCACCTCACGCTTCACTTGTGTAACACTGAAAAGATAAAGAATTTTACAGAAGTGAAGTGATTAAGAATTCCTTGGTAATCTCTCCACCCAGCATGGGGCTCAAACTCAACAACCCTGGGATCAAGAGTCTGGTAGACCGACTAAGCCAGCCAGGCGCGCCCTGCAAAGATCCTTCAGTGTAGCCGCTGGTTTATCTCGAGCTTTGTGTCCTGCTACTCTTGCCTTGTGCATTCCAGGAATTGTCTTAGCTCCCTGACCACACCTTGCTACCTCACACTGCTGAGCCCTTGTTTATTGTGGTCCCTCTGCCTGAAGTTCCTTATTTTAACCTGGGGAAATCCTATTTGTCCTTTAAAAGCCAAGTTTCACAGCCTCTGTGGTGATGTCTTTCCCCTATTCCTTCAAAGTTTATTATTCCCTTCTGTGCTACTGTGTAACCTTGTGCATAATTCTATTACTGAACTTTTCATGAAATAATGTAATTATTTAAATATGGTTTTGAATCTAACAAGTTGGAGGTACTTTGAGGGCATTGTTTATGTGTTGCTTCTTAGTAATTGTGTCTTAAGTATTGAATAAATAAGTGAATTACCATATGAAGCCATATTAATAAGAAATTAGAATATATTTTCATTCTAATAACTATAATAAATAAGCAGCAAAATAAATAAATTTTTAAAAAATGGCCAAGATGGTATGTATTTGTGTTATGTATATTTTACCACAATTTTTTAAAAAATGGGAGTAGCACAAGATGGTTCAGTGGGATATGAAGAAAGTATATCTTCTACTTATACTTTTATTGTTATTTTATCCATTTATTTCTTTTTTTAAGTAATTAATTAAATTTTAGAGCGAGAGAGAGAGCACGAGAACAAGCACGGCAAGGGAGGAGCGAGAGGGAGAGACTCAAGCAGACTCTGCACTGAGTGCAGAGCCCGATGCGGGACTCAATCTCACAACCCTGAGATCATGGCCCGAGCCAAAACCAAGAGTTGGACGCTCAACCAACCGCGCCACCCAGGCTCCCCTTATCCATTTATTTCTACTTTTGTATGTCGTATCTATGCAGAGAATATATTAGTATGTTGCAAATGTGTATGATTTATAAACAAATATACATATGGCCAGGATGTATACTCGAATATCAGAATGAACAATGAAGAGTTCGTACAATAAATACTACATTTCCTAGAAAGAAATGTGGATCCTAAGGCCAACCTTAGAAAGTGGACCTGAAACACAAGTCATCATTAAACAGAGTAAAGTTCACAGTCTGGGACAAGGGAGGGCGAGCAGAGGAAGGAGACGCTACAAGCAGAGGCAACTTGCCCGGAGTAAGACATTCATGAGGCTGAGCAGGCGCTTGGATCTGGATCCAGAAAATCTACTTTGGTGCAAGTTCCATTCTGCTGGCTCTAAACTAATAATTTAGAGTAAGGTTAACACCAAATCAAAGGAACCACCGCCAAGAATCGCTGGATTTTTTTAGGGAACTAGATAAAGGGAAAGTAGGGAAAGAAAGACTACTGATTGATTCCTGCCACGTGCCAGGAATTTATTTTACATACATACATGTACACACACTTTGCACATATTTCAGCACACATACTTTCCATATATTATTAGCTCATTCAATCACCTCCGAAAAATCTTATGAGGAAGGTGATAGGAGCCCGTTTGATAAATGATGAAACAGAGGCTTAGGGCTACTTAGTAACTTGCCCAACGACACAGAGCAGTAAAGCAGATCTGGGATTCGAAACCTAGCCGTACCGGACTCCAAACACCACTCTTTTTCCACTGTATACTGGAATGCAATGTGTGTAAGAAATACATTTTGTCACCATGATCCAGTAAACACACATGTATTTATCCAACTGTAAAAACTGTTTCATAAAATAATACTTAACCTGAAACTGACAGACTATGCCTAGTTTGTTGCCCAGCATCTCGGCAAAGTCCAGCTGTACCAGGCGTCTAACCTGAGAAAAAGGGTTCTTTCCTACAAAAGTGCCAAAAGCTAGGCAAGATTCCAAGGCCGATCATTTCTCATGAAAGCGCTCATGCCATAACCACTTTTTATCCAAAAGAAAGAAAAGAACTCTGCAAATGGCTCAGCATTTCCTTAGCCTACCATTCCAAAGCTTTCAGACTTCCAGAAGGCTCTTGACAGATCTATGGCAAGCTCCTGGGGGAAACGCTTCACCATCATGCAGCAAGTTCGTGGTGGGTCCAAGTGTACCCATATGGGCAAAGTAATACAGATTAAACAGTGATTTATTTCATCCCAAACTATATCTATCGTTTTAAAACTATGTTTCACCATGCTACTCCAAACTGTATATGGCATCTTCTCTTCCGCTTCTGCCAAGAAAAGCAAAGACTCTGGGATTCAGCTCCTGAAGGTTTAAATTGGGTTTATGTGCTCTGTGGAGGCAAGTGGAGGAAAAGAGAAGCAGGCAGAACCCGGAATAGTGAGGGGAGGGCAGAAGATTTAGTCTGCTTGAGTACACAGACTTCTGGTCATTTTCGTTTGGGTTTTGGTTGTTAAATTTCTTATTTTGCTTCTTGGTATTGATAAAAAGTCCACCTGAAGACTGCCAGGCATTTTGAAACTTTCACCCCCCCTACTGATGTTAACCTATCCTATCCTTCAAACTAAGAATATAACATACAAAATACTTCAGATGAAATATGGTAAATACCAAGTGACTCTGTTTATATTTTTAAAACATATGCAAAGAACACACAAAAAAATACAGATGGAGTTCTAACTAGAGCAATTTCCACCTGCTTCTTGGTCCCGAGCTTGACGTGTGGTGATTTTGTTTGTTTGTTTTTGGCAAATGAGCAGAGAAAAGCAACAAAAAGTATAGATAAGCTCTAGATGTTTTAACCCCACCTCCCAAAATAGACACGCTTTTTAATTTACAGCTTGGAAAATGCTCCTTCCCTAATTCAGCTTATCCCTCAGTTTTCTAGGTTTCTTTTATCAGCACCACGCTCTAACCAACTGAGCTAACCGGCCAGCTGCTTCTAGGTTTCTTTTAGAATCTGCAGAACACCAAAGGGTATTTTAGCTGAGGACGCTACTCACCTTACCCTTAGAGAAGGTAGGCTGAAGTGTCTCCTAAGAATTGTCTCTGAGAATGTTCAGAATGGTCTGAAACTACAAAGTTATGAAAATCCTACCAGTTACAGCCTCTCCATTCAGAACACTCACTCTTATCCCGTCTCTCTCTCTCTGCCCCCCCCCCCCAAACTTATATTGAGTGAAAATTGTCCATTAAGGCTAAAAATACTAAAGAGAAAAGCATTTTGCTAACACATTCTGGAGTTAAGGCTCAGAACTTGTTGAGAGTGGAAACGGATACCTCAGCTGACTGGTTTAGTTCACTTTAACAGCTATAGATTCGTTTTCTGATGTAATTAAACAGCATTTTAGATATATTCCTGGACAGTATTCTTGGGTGCCTCATAAGTGTGGAGTGGGGAAGAGAACAAACGCACACCTGGAAAATTTGCTGGATGCGGTGTGGGATGGCCGCATGAAGTTCGGGGACTCTGCAAGTCAGCCTGTCGTGAGGCTAGCGAGTCAGAGTCTCAAGAGCAGAACCCAGACCTGTGATGTCCAGACCCAGGGGACTGCACTGCCCTGGGGACCCACCCTCCTCTTCTCCACCTTTTCAGTTAAGGCTGATCTGACCTACAAACCAAACTCAATAGGGATGGATGGAAAACAGGGCAGCCTTCCATCTGCAAGGTCTCTGCTCTATTGTCTCCGTATCTACACATTCTAGTCTATTCTGCTGCTTATCTGAAAGTATTTTGTTTACACAATCATAGTCCCTCTTTTATTCTTTCTGGGCCTGTCCTTTAGTGGGAGAGTTAATTTCCCATTTGGAAATATTTGTAAAATCAAATTTCTGCGGAGCCCTTGCCACATGCCCAGCCCGATAACTGAGTGCTCCCCGTGCCTTCCTTCATTTCAGCCTCCCAACCGCCCCCTGAGGCAGATACTATCGTTAGCCCCATGTCACAGAGGGAAAATGCACGACGGTGAGTGACTCAACCACAAGTACACATTCAGTAATGTCAGAGCTGGGATTTCAAATATTCAATCTTTATGCTGCATCAAAGCTTATGCCACAGATCCCATTTTGGGGTCAGGAGCCAGAGAAAAGACATCCAGTAGTTTAATTTCTGGAGCCTCTAACAGTGAAAAACTCTTCTTACCCCTAATAAAAACAAAACAAAGCACTCCTTTTGTTTGTTTGGTTTTTATTTTTTTAAGATTTTATTTATTCATTCGACAGAGAGAGAGACAGCGAGAGAGGGAACACAAGCAGGGGGAGTGGGAGAGGGAGAAGCAGGCCTCCCGCCGAGCAGGGAGCCCGACGCGGGGCTCGATCCCAGGACCCTGGGATCATGATCTGAGCCGAAGGCAGACGCCTAATGACTGAGCCACCCAGGCACCCCTGTTTGGTTGGTTTTTAAAGAAAATGAATGTTTTACACAAGTTTTTCATCATGACTGTAATTCCTGTTAAACTCTGGCCAGATCATTATGGACTTTAACAAGAACACAGCACTTTACAACACCGTGGAAATCCCCGACTAAAGCAGATCAAACATCAGGATTGGAGCCGTGCTTCTCAAGCAGGGCGTGTAAAGGCATCCTCTGAAGAGCTCGTGAGAATGCAGGTTCCTGAGACCCACCTACTCGGTCTGATCCTGGAAGGCCCCCGTGAGGCCCAGGCATGTGCACTGTGAAACACATCTAGGGGAGTTGGATGCAGGTGGGCCGTAGGCCAAACCTGGAGGAAACAGTGACTTAAGAGCTGCAATGAGATTTCTTCCAAGACTTGAAAACAAAGGAGGTAAGACTGTTTTGGAGTTATCAAGCAACAACTGAGTCAGCCGATGGATCAAAGCCAAGAAATGGGACAAGAAGGAGATAAGATAGCTCCTAAACATAGTATGACTATCATCTTGTGATATAAAAAAATATATATATTTGGTCTCATTTCAGTTCCTGAAGAGGTCCTAAAACCCCTGTATTTTCCTGAGTGATGTAGCTCAGAGAGCATCTTTTGTTATTCACAATAAGCCTCCATCCACCAGAGCTGAGTTTATACTAACTAGATGAGTCTAGAGTTGGCTTCAGCATGGGGCTGATTGCCAGAGACGGAAATCTGAGGGTTGGAACTCAGTTTCATCCTTCAGGGAGGGGAGAGAGGCTGTAAACTCAATTCATCACCATTTGCCAGTGATTTAATCAATCAGGCCTATGTAATGGAACCTCTGTAAAAACCCTAAATGAAATGGTTTGGAGAGTTTCTGGGTTGGTGAACAGATCCATGGGTCAACTCCACGGGGAGAGAAACTCCTGCACTCAGGACTCTTGGATCTCGCCCTACATCCCTCTTCATCTGTAGCCTTTATAATAGAATTTATACTAAACCAGTAAGTATAAAGTGCTCCCCTGAGTTCTATGAACCATGATAGTAAATTATTCTGAGGAGAGGGTACTGAAAACTCCTGATTTGTAGTCAAGTTGGACAGAACCGTGGGTAACCTGGTGACCCACTACTTGTGACTGGCATCTGAAGTGGGGGAGGGGGGCAGTCTTACAGCGCAGAGACCTTAACCTCTGGGGTAGGTGCTAACTCTGGGGAGTTAGGATCAGGATTGACGTCCAGCTGGTGTCTGCAGAGAACTGGAGAATTGCTTGGTGTGGTAAACCCACACATTTAGTGTCAGAAGTGTTTTACGTAGGTAAAAAACAGATCAGAGTGGTAGCAATGACTTATCTTTCACTCAGTTGAAAATATTACTTTATCTTAAGAAAGAGTGTGTCAAGCAGAAAACTAGGTAGCTCGGAAAAAGCAGACCGTAGATTCAAATTCCAAAGAAGAGAGAATCTTGGCCAATGCCCTTCAAGGATTCCAGGCTCCCGACAGCATCATCCCAAGGGGAAGAAGTACAGGATGCATCAGGCTATCCAGGCCAACGCCATTTAAACATTTGATTTCTGATTCCCCTCTGGTAGAACCACATTCCCCAAGCATCCTTCTGCGTATGCTTGGGTTTCCTGTGTGACCGTCTAGAGGGAGGGAATGCCTAGTCATGCAGTTTAGGGCAAATCAGGCCACGTGATAATGACTTCTGGTTGGGAAATAATACACTAGCACTGAGAGAGTGCGCCGACTCTGTCGTGTCAACAAATCCATTACCTGGGGCCGTGATCATTCTCATTACAAATTAATAAACTGATATATTGTCTGTAGTATTTTAGTCTCACGAACTTGATGAATGAGTCTATCTCTAAGAAGCAGATCTGCTTTTAAAGCCTGGTTTGGAGTCTGTCAGGGAGACCCTAGGCTAAGGTCATGCATGCCACCAGGTAAAGTCTGTCGGGCATCTTACTTGGCAGACGTAAGTGAAAGTCAATGTCAACATCAGCTTGTGAGTAGAAGAGTACGCTTGCCTTTCTAAATGTGGCCCTTTCACTTTACTGCAGGTAAGTGAAAATTTGAGAAATGCAATGCAAGTTTAATATTTCAAATGGGAAAAAAAAAAAAAAAAGACTGATTCAAACCATCAAACTATGCCATGGGTGTTTTTCGGCAGTCCTCTAATACTACCCAACGTGGGTAAGCCACCCGTGGTCCCACTCCATCCCTACCCTATCACCTGTCTACAGCGAAGCATGCTTAGAGCCGCGATGAACCAAAAGTTCACATAAAAGTCCCAGACACTGTGGAAGAATTTGATGTCGGAGTAAAGCCACAACTCTAACTTCAGGACATCACCCCCCCACCCCGACACCCGGCTGTTCCACGTTATCTCAAACTCACGTGTCTAAAATCAAAAACATCCTCCTCCTCCTCCAAAAACTAGCTCCTCCTTCCAACTTCCTTATTTCTAAAACCATCATGTTCTTACTCTTCACATGGAAATGCTCACATCTTTGGTTCTGCCCTCTCCCTCACCATCCATATCCCATCAATCACTAAATCCTAGAGATGCCTTTCCCCTACGTCTGTGCTATTTTTAAAGCTACAGTCTCCTCTGATCATCATCATCTCCAACAGCCTGCCTCCTTTGCCCCTGCCACGTATTCTAGGCACCGAGGTCTGACATACTTTCTTCAAACTCCACCTTACTAATGACATTCTTCTTCTCGTAACCGTCAACCATTTTTCACTCACAAAAGCAAGTTCACACTTAAGCATTAGCATTCTCCAATCTGGCCTCCATCTACCTACCCGACTCTCTCACAATTAGCCTTCACAGACTCTCCTCTCCAACCAAAATGCTTGGAAGCACGGATCCTCACACTGAGAGCAAAATTCCTGGAGAGAGCTTCAGGGCGTCTCTGAGGTCGAAATGACTTTCATAATTCTAAGATGTTATTTACAGCTTTTTCCACTGTGTTGATATCTATTAACTGATAGGGCACAAAAAAATAATGGCTAAAATTGCTGGCGTTTTCAGCACGGAGCAAGACAAGGACACAAACTGTACTAGCAATCACTGTACCCGCCGATACTATATATATATATATACTCCCCACTGAAAACAATGCTAATCTCACCTAAGAATTCCTTGTTGAAGCAGTAAACTTCATTAAATCTCAATCCTTGAGAATACCTTTTTAATGTAAGCGTGCATAAAGTACTTCTGTAGATGGAGGCATGATCGTTGTTTGAGGGAAAAGGCACATGGGACATCCTTTCTTCTTAAAAGAACGACTGACAGACAAACTGTGGTTATTCAAATTCAGGTACGAGGCAGACATTTTCTCAGAAATGAATGAGGTGAGCCTGTCACTTCAAGGAAAACAACTGACAGTATTTGTTGCCGATGATAAAATGCAAGCTTTCAAGCAAAAATCAGAATTTTGGAAAACTTGTATCTGCCCCTGAGAGCTTGACAGCTTCCCAATAATTACTGACTTCTCTGATGAGATAGGTGGTGAGATTAACGAGTGTAATGTTTTCCTATTGTATAATGAAATGTGTCAACATTTGGAAGAATTTCACAACGCACTGAACCAGTATTTTCCAAATCACCAATCCATGATGTTACTAAATTATGTATGGGTAAAACATCCATTCAAAATGTATGACACGCCAATGGATTTTAATACAACAATACAACAAAGTTTACTATTGTGGTTTCAGATCCCGCAGTGTAAGTAACCTTTAAGAAACTCTCAATTATCGAGTTTTGGTGTAACATCAAAAAAGAATATCCTCAATTACCTGAAAACCTATTAAAATATTCCTCTCTTTTTCACCTTCACGTCTATATGAGACTGGCACAATTTTCTTCATTTACTTCAACCAAAACAATTTATGGAGACACAGGAAAGGTAGAATCAGATAAGAGAATCCAGCTGCCTTTGATTAAGCCATGAAGGAGATTTTTGAATAAATAAAACAATATCACTCTTCTCACTAAACTGTTGTTGGCTTTGAAAAAAATGTTTGTTTCATAAAACATATTCTATTTTGTTAACAATAATGAGTTTCTTATTCTTTTTTAAGTGGATAACTTTAAAAAATAATTGCCATTTTAATTTTTTTTTGAAGATTTTATTTTATTTATTTGAGAGAGAGACAGTGAGAGAGAGAGCACAAGAGGGGGTAGGGTCAGAGGGAGAAGCAGACTCCCCGCTGAGCAGCGAGCCCAATGCGGGACTTGATCCCGGGACTCCAGGATCGTGACCTGAGCCGAAGGCAGTCGCTTAACCAACTGAGCCACCCGGGCACCCTAATTTTTAATACAGTAAATACTGATAGGTATAATCCACATAAAAAAGATATTTGGGGCTCTCGATAATTTTTGAAGATGTGAAGGGGTCCCCAAGACCAAAAAGTTTGAGGACACTGCCTTAGAGTAATCTTTCTTGTTTCTTTTTTTTTTTCCCCTGTATGCCTACCACTTCTTTATTTCTCTAAACCCCATTTAATTTCAATTCTGTCCTTTTCTCCCAATCAAGAAATGCCTTATCTGGAACTTTATGACCCTTATCTGCTCTACATACTTGGCAAATCTCTATCTGGTACCCCCTTCCTCCTGCAGCCTACGGTCCAGTGTTACCACTCCAACTGTGGTCAAGCACGGAAATAAGTATCAGTATCACTTGAAAAAGCCTCTAACAAATGTAGAATCTCCACAATTAAAAAATTTTCTTAAAAAAAAAAAAAAAAGCAGAATCTCAGGCCCCAGCCCCACTACATCAGATTCTGCGTTTCAACAAGATCTCCAGGAGATTGTCCTGCACATTCACATTTGAGAAGCAGGGGATTTATGCATCTCCCTAATTATTGTGAATTTCCAGGAAGTAAACTAGTCCCTTTAATTTGCTGCGCTGCTCACAAGGAGGGCACGGGCGATGAGCACCGGATGTCATATGGCAGTGTTGAACCACTGAATTGTACAGCTGGAGCTAATATTACACTGTATGTTAACTAACTAGAATTCAAATAAAAACTTAAAAAAAAACCCAATCTACTTTTTATAATAATCATTCACTGAAACATGCTCACCCATTGTATGAACTCGTTTCTGGCGATTAACAAAACAACAAAAGCCAAACAGCCTATATCCCAAAGAATCTTTCCACCCCACAGCAAAGACAATACGACAGTAATAATAATGGTAGCTAACATTTCAAAACATGCTTTCTGCGGGCCGGGTACTGTGCCGAGGACTTCATGTAACAATCTTATAAGGTAGGTCCTACTATTATTATTCCCACTTTAGAGATAAGACAGCTGGGGCTCAGAGGTTAAGAAAGTGATAAAGTGGGATAAGCCAGGATATCTGCCTCTAAAACCCAGGAAGTGATGAAGGCCAAGAGATGGATAAAGAGATTTAAAAGAATCTTGAGGAAGGAGCCTGTTAGTTCTCTGAGGGCAAGATTACATCTCAGTCTGGGATTCACCCAGAGCACTAGCTCAGTACCTGCACGTTTAGGAACTCAGTAGGCATTCATCAGACTGAAACCATGTGAGTGGAGTAAGGGTAACCTATCAACCTTACTAAGAGTATCCTAAAAATAAATTTTTATTTATAATTAAAATGATTTAATTTTTACTCTAGATTTTACCAATCCAATAGTCCTTAACTCCATTAAAGATATGATAGAACTGAGTTAAAAATGCTTCTCTCTGGTATTTTATACATGGAGTCCGTTCTCTGACCCAGGGCTCTTATTCCATAGCACACAGAGGAAAGGTCATCAGGAGACAGAGGGACAAGAAATGAACTAAAATGGTGAAAGCCACTTGGAAATCCTGAAAGAAGCTGATGCTTGCTCTGGGTAAAGAAAGGAAGTCATGGAATGTCTCCCTTGTCCACAATGAGCAAGGGATGAAAGGAAATGTTGGTTAGAGGCCCCCCCACAGGACACACACCTGGAGCAGATAGAGAAAAGCAAAGTAGTAACTGGAGAGTCAGCCCATTCCTGAGCAGTATCCCTGGAGGCTTCCATCACCAGGTGTCTTGCCACCTTTAGTCCTTGAACTTCCCCTGCTATACCTCCCATCAGTCCCTTCCCAATGATTTAGAGTTGGGGTCAGCCCCACCCTCTCACTTTCTGACAACTTCACATGGAGCTATAACCACATTTTCTTCTAGAACATTCCAGGAAAGGGTTCTGTGGTTCTACTAACACGACTCTACGTGCCTGTTAGGGACTGAACATGGTTTCCTGTGCCAGCCATCTTGTAGACCTTGTACGACCCTCACATATACTATCATTTATATGAGAAAAAGAATCCTGGTAACAAAGAAACAACAGACCAAAACCAGTTTCCCAAACAAGCCATTTACAGGATGGAGATCTACCTTTACCATATTTCAGAGGTACCAATTCAGTTTTATATGAAGACTTCTTCAAATAACACTGAGGGAGAAAAATAATCAACTAACAATGTTCCTCATGATACTGAGCAAGAATCCTTTTGAGGATTAAATTCAATCATATTCAAGAGGAAATCTATGGAAAGCTAAACAAAAAGAAAAAAATGAAAGTTCACACGTGGTAAATATCATCTCCCCTCTTAGGTACAAAGAAGAATGTTTTGGAGTTGGAGTTATCCTGTTTTCTTGCTTTCTGACCATTCCACATGGAATGCTGACCATGTGTGATTTTTTTTTTTTTTAAGTAGGCTCCATGCCCACAACCCTGAGACCAAGACCTGAGCTGAGACCAAGAATCGGACACTTAACCCACTGAGCCACTCAATGAGTGCCCCAATCACGTGTGATTTTCTAACAGTCAGATGATTTGATTTTTCCAATGAAGTGTTTGAATATGAAGCTTTTATTTCACTGTTTTGCATCTAAGGGTTTTAACAGGGAAATGCAATATGTAAATTATAAGGATAGTTGTTGACTACCTTCACATTTATGAAAGCGAACTGAGTACATTACCTGCGTCAGACTCGAGGCACAAAATTTATGAACCACCCACATTCTAGCTTTTGAAAAGCTAATGTTTCTCCTCCTTTAACCAGATTAACAGATGGAGAACACTGAGAAGTCATCTAAAGACGTTTTTGAAAATTTCAAGCATGTTTTGCTTAACAGTTCATGTCACGCTTTATAATTCTAGCAGAAGGCCTGGGACTGACACTGGAATGACCATGGCCCCAGGATGTTGCCGTTGCATGCAGCTGTAACAGGCAAGACCAACACGATGTGAGTTTCTTCTACCATAACGGTTTCATGTGTATGTGGCAGCTGAGTCCACTGACACACAGAGCAGGAGTCCCCGAGTCCAGTGCCTTGAGCTAGGAAGGAAAGGACCCACCTAAATGGAGGCCACTGACTAGGACCTCTTTGGCACTCACACTCAGTGTTGTGAGATTCCTGGATTGACAAGAGAGATGAGAAACCTGTATTTTTAAGTAAGAAAAGCTCCCAATTTCTAAGCATTGGCATCTAATTCAAAGTTTTCTAAAACACCGTTTGCCGGACCAAACCTGTCTGTGGGCTGTCTGTGTGCCCTCCAGCACTGCCGATGTGTGATCTCTGAAGATTTCCTGGCATCATACGGCTTCTGCATTGCCCTAAAGTTAAGGTCATATCTTTTTTTTTTTTTTTTTTTTAAGATTTTATTTATTTATTTGAGAGAGAGAATGGGAGAGAGAGAGAGCACATGAGAGGGGGGAGGGTCAGAGGGAGAAGCAGACTCCCTGCTGAGCAGGAAGCCCGATGCGGGACTCGATCCTGGGACTCCAGGATCATGACCTGAGCCAAAGGCAGTCGCTTAACCAACTGAGCCACCCAGGCGCCCGTTAAGGTCATATCTTTTTCTCTTATATTCGACATAGCTCCTGAGAAAATCCTGTGTGTTTGGTAAGCAATGTCTCTCAAACACAGGTAAGAAAAACATGGCAATTACCAATATCCCTGCCTGTCTGTTCCTAAGCTTGGAGCAAAAGGAATAACCCCATCTCTATCTGCCAAGTTCCCTGAACTATCTTGCCCTTCAGAGCTGAGCCACACTGCTAAATGTTAAGCTTAACTGTGTCTTCATCATGTTTTCCTTCCCTTTCCACACTAATTCCCCGTCTCAGCTGGGTTTGTGATTTCAGACCCCTCCCCCCAGGGTCAGGCCCACATCTAGGTTTCCTTATCTCTACAACAAACATTTTGGACGAAGGTAACCCCCAAACCATCTTGAGCCCCCCCAGCAACACATTCTGTTCATTTATCAATTCTCAGAATACCTACA
The DNA here is from genome assembly GCF_004348235.1 of Phoca vitulina. Taxonomy (NCBI): domain Eukaryota; kingdom Metazoa; phylum Chordata; class Mammalia; order Carnivora; family Phocidae; genus Phoca; species Phoca vitulina. The sequence goes on from NW_022589706.1 coordinate 28,970,737, forward strand.
AATGTAAGATGTCCTTCTTGAAAAATATGAACATGGTAATTTCTGCAAATATCCTCTCACATCTCCTCTGTGTTACAGATATTAAGGAATTACCTATGAAGACACCTGTGCTGGGTTGAGTCGTAACCCCACCCCCATTTATATCCACCCAGAACCTCAGGATTTGCAGATGTAGTCAGCTAAGGTGAGGTCATACTGGATTGGGGGGCCCTAAACCCAAGGACCGGTGTCCTAATAAGAAGGCCATGGGAAGACACAGGCAGAGATTGCAGTGCTGGGGCGACAGGCCACAGAGTACCAAGCATTGCCAGGAACCACGGGAAGCTTGGGAGAGGCAAGCAAGGGAGCTTCGGAAGGAGCCCTCAGAAGCAGCGCGACCTGGTGACACTTTGATTTTGGACTTTTAGAACCACAAGAATAAATTTCTGTTGTTCGAAGCCACTGAGTACACGGCAATTTGTTACAGTAGCCCTAAGAAACAAATAAAACATCTAAACATCTACTCATCTTCTTTGCTTGGAAACTTAGGCTGCCCTGGACCTGGGGTGGGCCTTATCTTTTCACACCAACTGAAGTATTGACATGTGCAAAATGAAACGAAGAATACACAGACCCATGTAAAAGGCACTCTTCATACGGTGGGGGCTGCGTCCATGGCAATAAGAATCTGTAGGTCAGCTATCTGAGGTCTCAGACTGATTCTCATTTATTTCTAGGTCTCAGGCACCTACCACAGAACACAGAATGGGCTCTTACAAAATGACTGGCATATGTATGTATATATGAAGTAACAAATCAAAGAAAAAATGGATGAAATAATGAACAAAATTATGATGAGCAAACTCACAAACCCCTGAACTGTTATTAACTTACGTGGATAATGCTGCTCAGTGAAAATCAACGTAAAGTTACAGATCTATTTCAGTTCCCCATGGATGTGGGTAAGTTCAAGCTGGCTGATGCTCTGGATGTTTCTGTAGCATCTTGGCTTTTAAAATCATAAGCCTGGGGGCACCTGGATGGCTCAGTCTGTTAAGCATCTGCCTTTGGCTCAGGTCATGATCCCAGAGACCCAGGATCGGGTCCCACATTGGACTCCCTCCTCAGTAGGGAGTCTGTTTCTTTCTTTGCCCCTTGCCCTGCTCATGCACGTGCCCACATTCTCTCTCTCTCTCCTCAAATAGAATTTTTTAAAAAAAGTCATAAGCCCCTATGTATTTATTTTTTTTAAGATTTTATTTATTTATTAGAGAGAGAGAGGCATAAGCAGTGGGGGGAGCGGCAGAGAGAGAGGGAGAAGCAGACTCCCCGCTGAGCAGGGAGCCTGATGCAGGGCTCAATCCCAGGACCCTGAGATCATGACCTGAGCCCAAGATAGAGGCTTAACCAACTGAGCAACCCAGGCACCCCTCTCTATGTATTTATTAATTTAAGGTTCTTCTGTGAGGATAAGGAATTTAGGCAGATAGTGCATGATGAAAGTTGACCAAAATTCTTCAAGTCACCAGTAGTACTTTTGTCTCTAGGGGCCCACTGAGTCACAATCCCAGCAGCTACATGCCCTCCATCAAGGGCAGGAGAGCATTTCCTCGCACCTCTGGGAGCACCTGACTCAGGCGCACCCTTCTCTTTCTAAGTAGCCACTCTGCTCACACTAGTCTCTCCCAGAAACTAACTTGCCCAAACTGGAAAACAAAGTTTTTCTTTTCTTTTCCTTTTTTAAAAAATTTATTTATTTTAGAGAGAGCATAAGCAGGAGGGGCAGAGGGAAAGGAAGAGAGAATCTCAAACAGACTCAAACAGCCTGATGTGGGGTTCGATCTCATGACACTGAGATCGCTATCTGAGCTGAAACCAAGAGTCGGATGCTTAACTGACTACACCACCCAGGCGCCCCAATTTTTATTTTCAAAATGCCAGTAAAGCAGAGAAAAGAGTGGGGGGAAATTACAAATTAAACTTCTTTAGTAATTAATTGAAAAGAAAAGAAGAAAAAAAGAGATTCTTTACTTTTTAACACCTCTAAGGGCAATGCCTTCCTCAGATCTCCATCTGATGCCTATTCAGTCCCCAGCACAGGTAACTTGAAGTACCTGACTGTCCACATCCCCATCAACTGAAGTTTCCTCCTCTGAGCATCCTCTACCCCACAGCCCTCTGGCCCCTCACAGTCCCTTCCTGGTGCATTTGAATCTATCTATTGTCTTGTGCTCACTACCAGACTATTAGACTTTTGCTACCATTCATTTCATTATATTTATCTGTTTCCTAAAGTATAATATTTTAAAATGAAAGAGCAACCAAAAACTATCTTGAACATTTAAGGGAATACTTTTTTTCTTGTCTAGAACTTTCCAAAATACCTAATTGAGCAAAATCATTTTCTTCCCTAAGTTCATGGGGTGAGACAAGAAATATTTTTATATGTCTTACCCCCAGGGTACAAAAATCTAATTTGGAAACCACATCATCTACCCCAGAACACAGTGTGTCCAAGCTATTCTGGAAACATCTCACATCTGTCTTCTTGAATTCCTCCTGTCACATCATGGAACTCTCAACTGAGAAGACAAGACAGGAAGGCTAGTGAATCACCAAAGGGTATTTAAGAGATTAAAATTAATCCAGTAGGGCAAACCAGCTGAAAATAAGGCCTTTCCTATATCCTGGAACTAGTTTTTTAAGGGATCGGAGCTTTTGAAAAGCAATTTAAAAATCATTTATAGTTGAAATTACCAGAAAACAAGCGACAAAGAATGAACATTTAAACGAAGTTTTTGGAAGAGTTAATAGTATAAACTTATCCAAAGTTCTAGCCCTCTTAAGCTAGCTAAAGCCAGAAATAAGAAGAGTTGCCAATTATGTCGACATAATTAGGTTGGTGCCTTGGCTTTCCCCCTCACCAGCTATCCAGCTTGCCAAAGAGGTCCACTTTGCTTGCCTTAATACTGGAAACCAATCAATGCATGACATCAAAGGATTCAAACTCTCGAGCAACATGGATCAATCTGCAACGCAAGGTGAAGTGTAAAGGCAAATGTAATCGAAACAGCCCTTTTCCTTGGCACGGGCCTTTCTGACTTGCAGACCTATAGCCTCAAATACGAGGAATGTTTGTGGCAGACTGAGTGACCAGCCCCCATTCTCCATCGCTCCCAGGAGCCTGGAATATAAATCATCCTATCCAGGTGCTCTTCACAATTATGGTTTACAAGCCGTGTTTACTTTTTCTGTTTCTATAGGTGTGCTTGATGTAGCAACCCTCAGAGACCATGCAAGTTTATCATCCAGCTCCAGCTACCCAACCGGCAACGAGATAGCACTAATACAGCCTTTTATTATGTATTACGTTCTCTTTGAAGGGGTTCGTATCTTTGAAGGGGTAATGAAGACTTGGCTCCTGCTTTCACGGAGCTCTATGTCTAAATGGAAAGTTTCAAGTGAGGTCACAAACTGCTGAGGCGAACATGATAAAAGAAATCTGAAAACATTCTTTTGGGTAGCGAGAAAGGACTTTCAATAACTCAGAGGGTCTTGAAAGGTTTCACAGAGGAAATAACATTTGAGCTACATCTCAATTTTTTATAAGAACAGAAAAATCCGGGGCACCTGGGTGGCTCAGCCGGTTAAGCTTCTGCCTTCAGCTCAGGTCATAACCTCAGGGTCCTGGGATCGAGCCCTGAGTCAGGCTCCCTGCTTGCAGGGAGCCTGCTTCTCCCTCTGCTCGTGTTCTCTCTTGCCATCTCTCTCTCTCTCTCAAATAAATAAAATCTTAAAAAAAAAAAAAGGGATGGAAAGATCATCTAAAATATAATTTTCCATTTTCCAGATTCTCAAGGTAACTACCACACACACCCAGCTGAAGATTAAATCTCACATATTCAAGGCGCTGGAGGTCATATACCTATGTCTCAAGACTATGGTACAGTGGAAAAACACGGGATGCTGTGTCTGAATACATTGGTTCAAGTCCCACTATGGCCACACGAGTACGAGAAAGTAGCATGAACAAGATTCTATGGACACATAGTAGGCCCACAGAATTTCACTGTGCCTTTCCTATAAGGCTGTTTTTTCAGCCTCACCTATTCCGAGGCAACTTTGTCAATTATGTTATAAAATATGTACCCAACATCAAAATCAGACGTTGACTGAGCTGTAACATCAAATGATGTACTGACTACATCAGGGCCATTTGGGGATATGTAGATGGCCTCCAGTTTTATTTAATCATTATTTATTTACTAAGTTCACCTGCTGTATTTCAGGCATTGACAATACAAATACAAAGATGAAGACAGACCAATCCCTGCCCTTAGAGTGCAGAAAGTCCTAACTAAAATCAGAGTCCAAAATATAGGCAACTCATAATTAAGGAAGAAGGAAATTTTTCCATCCCACTGCTGCAGTGATAATGGTGATCACTAATAATAATAAGCACTAATATTTATTAAACTCTTGGTGTATGCCAGCCATTGTTCTAAGAGCCCTTTGAAGATGCTCTCACTGAATCCTCACAACTGATCTATGCCAGACCCTATTATCATGCCCACTTTACACATGATAGGCTATGTGAACTGCCTGCCTCTAACCAAGCTGAGATTCAAACTCAGGAAGTTGAGCCTAGAGCCCATGTTCTCAATGATAAGTTAATGATGCATAAGGCCCAAAGTCACACCATCTAGATTTTGTTTTCTCTGTGTATATCCTGCCTTTGTCCACATTAGTAATGAACCTAATGTCGGCATGGCTAGTCTACAAGATCCACCCAGCTTCATACTCTGTATCTTTGATTTTAGTAAGCCCCGAATTAAACCTAAATTACATGTTGGTACCAACAAGGCACTGAAACCTGTCCCCAGGAAGCATCAGCATGTATCTTTCAAAAATTTTCATGAAACAAACATAAACCAGCAGATGACTAACAGAGAGACGACACACAATCTGACCAACCTAAACTTATCTAAGTCACCGTGCTTACCTGGGGCCACGGAGGGAACTGTATTTCTGGCAAAATGCTAACAGATCACAAGTTCTCACCTTCAAATACCAAAATGGGATGCAACCCTTTCTTTTAGAATCGGGGTCAAGGCATTTCTTTGAACTTTGGTAAACTCCTATGAAACTCAGTGATTTCACAGATGCTGTTCTTTTTCCTAATCGGCTCTTGTTTTCTCAGAGGACAGACTACACGGGAGGAAAAGAGAAGCAACATATTGTATACATTGATTGATCGTGCAAAAAAAAAGTTACCAAAATGCTGGAGGGGGCAATTCAGAAAGAAAGAGAACGAGAAAGAAGTCAATCTCTGGGTTAGGCAGTGCATTTTATTTTATAAATAGCAGTCTAACTTGGAAAGGATGCCCCGAAGGTAGAAATGAGTCTGTTCTATTTTTCTCGGCTCCCCAAAGCACAGTCTGCAATCCAAAGATAACTGTGTCATGATTTAGTCATAAAACACACACCACTGTGATGGGTATTTACTTAACACACAGCAGATAAGCAAATATATACACTCGGCAATGCAGACTAGTATGCATGTACTGTGTGTAACGGCGATGCATACCAGCATCTTACAAAAATTTGCTCTTACTTCTTCTTTTCTTTCAACAGTTAGCATTTGTGTTTATTATATACATAAACATGTATATACTATATGAAATGTATAATAAACACTGATTTTACCATTGTAAGTGAAACATACAATGTTTCATTTAAACTGCTCCTGATCATTGTAAACACTAACGGTATGTTTCAATGGACAGACAGAAACCAAGAGAAATACAAATGCTGAAAATTCGATGATTTTTTTTTACTCACTAATTTATGCGGCGGTCACTACCTGAAACTCGGAAGTGTGATCCTGAAGTAAAGAGGTTTCGTTTCAGTAGGAGTTCACAACTGGCTATGAGGAAATTCCAAAAGAATTCCCCAAAACTATTGATATTAATATTTTGAGACCTTGCAGCATGCTGAAATAAGTACAGAGATCCCAAAGTGACCATATGTTGAACAACAGCACAGGTCTGGGGGCGCCTGGATGGCTCGGTCGGTTAAGTGGCCGGCCGACTCCTGATTTCAGCTCAGGTCATGGTCTTAGGGTCACGGGGTTGAGCCCCGTGTCAGGCTCCGTGCTCGGTGGGGAGTCTGCTTGGGATTCTCTCTCTCCCTCTTCCTCTCCCCCTCACCCTCGTGCTTTCTCTCTCTCTCTCAAATAAATAAATCTAAAAAAAAAAAAAAAAAAAATAGTACAGATTTGGTTCTTAAGCATGTTTTTAAAAAACTCAATCTCGCTGCTTTAGAGTTATAGCTAACACACTCTTTTGAGCATATCTGACTCAAAATGTCTATCCTTAGCCACCCATTAAGGGACATCACCATATTGTCAATCTTCCTTTAAAACGTGAAGGTCTTCAAAACTGGCTTTAAGAGAGGAGAATGAACGTATCCTCTCCCCTTGTGTCAAGAAAGCTCTAACTCAGTTCCCATCATGTGCCAAGCACCAGAGAAACACAACAGAAAGTGATGCCAGGCCACTGAGCAAAGGAGCAGTGAGCAGAGGGGAGCCCAGGAAGGTGTCCCAGAGAGAGTCAGAGCGAGCAGAGTACGTGTGTTCAGCCTGCATTCCGTGCTCCCCACAGACCCTTACTGACACCCTCACTCAACCAGAGAAGGGGCTGTGGACAGAAACGATCCAAACACTCAGCGGTGAGGGAATCATTAAACAAACCATGGAGCTTGAATATTTTGAGAACTTGCCGCATGCTGAATTAAGTACAGAGGGTGGAAAAGCATGCCTGATACTTAAAAAACCTGAGGTAGAAAAGCACTGCGTCCTCATATGTGCTGCTCTACAAAATACATACGTAAGAGGAAAAAGCAAACCATTTGTAAAGCTCTCTCTTGTAATTTTTTTCTTGTTTTACCTTTTTATTGTGGAGAATATTAAAGGATACAAAATTAGAGAGAACAGAATAATAAACCATTATGTACCCATCTTTAACAATTATCAGCTTAGGGGCAGTTTGGTTTCTTTCTTTTTTTTTTTAATCTCCACCTCTATTATTTTGGAGAAAATCCCATACACAATATTATTTATATTAGTATACATTTTATTACATTATATCTATTATACTATTATATATTAGTATATATCTCTAAAAGATAAGGATTCTTTAAAAATATCATTATCATAAAATTTGGGTAAATCTTAAAATTTATTATAAAGGTGGGTATATGCCTAAAATGTTTTCTGAAAGGAAATATTTAAAAAAAAAAAAGACGACGACGACAACAGTGGCCATCACTGGGGAAAGGGGCTAGAGTGAGGAACAGGGGAGACTTTACTGTTCATTTAATACCAGGCAGTAAAATTTGAAATTTGCCTCCAACAGAAAGCACCGTGCCTGGGAGAGCAGTGGGAAGACTGTCAGGACAGAGGAAGACAATGAGGTCTTGGTGGCACTGCTGAAAACAGCAAGTGGAGTTTGGCTGGGAGAGACTCAAGGAGTCCTTGATGTAGATTCCAATACAGGGTCCATCCGCTATAGGATATGAATCCTCTCAATGGGTAAAAGGTAATAGCTGTGAACTCAGTAACATCACTAAACATAATTATACTTCCAGTAATGTGCAGGTCTAGACATTTATGAGATGAAATGGACTCATCTCAACCTCCCTACTGCCATCTCCAGCTACAGCGGGCTGATGAAATCCATCAGCTAAAGTAACGCGATTTTAAAGGGCACTTCAAAAACAGTTTGGTTTTTTTTAAACAAGTCAATGTCTTCACTTTCTCCTTCTCTTTTCCTTATCTAGAGTCCTTGTAATTTCTCCGCCTTATAGGTTGCAGAAATGTTATTTCCTTCCATGGTGGTGCTGTTATATTTACAGCACATTAACAGGGTCTTGGAACCCACTATGGTAGGAGCTGGGTTACTGGGTTACGATAGAGAAATAAGCCTTTGTGAGTGCTTGTTTACACTGAATTTAGATACAACCAAGTGCTCCGCGTGTTTTAATCTTATCATCAGTATACTGGGGGAGCCATGAGAAGATGCAATTGAAAGTGGCTGGCTTTTAGAACCCTGTTCATTTCTGTCCGAACTGTGATTCCTCTGACAAATCCAAAGATGATACAGAGATAGACAAAGTCAAGAAAGACTGGTCTCAATTAGACTAGTTAAAATCCTGAACTTCTGAATATATTAAAAGAAAAAAAAAAAAAAAAACACCATTTTCTTACTTTCAAATATCACATGAACAAGGCTAATAACATGTTCCCCAGTAAAGGTCAAAGGGAAATGTCTATAATAAGTAGACTTAAACTTTGTAAACTTCTAACTTTTCATTAGTTTGAGCATAAATCCGTTCCGAGAAATTTAAAATAGTTGGTTCTTTTAATCAAGCTATATGCTGACCTCTGCAACTGTATTTCTTTTCTTATTTTGCTGAACAAAACCCAGTATTTCTAGATAGTATATTGAAATAGTTCACCTAAGCACTGGCATTGTAATTTCTAAACAGATGATGTTTTACTGTACTTAACACCAAGGACCCATTTGTTTGACAAAAATGCTCACAGGACAAGCACCTGATGTAAGAACCAAAATGAAACCACTGAGAAATCTATTTTCCACACAAAATGCCTAATTTTACCCCAAGAGGCTTAACGTTCTTCTCTGCCCACAAATGGACTTTTTTTGGTCGGGCTAGAGATTAATTCCATCAATAACTGAACACACCCAGAGGAAGTGCCGCATGAGTCTACACCCTTTCCCGGGGGTACCTGTTTCATCCGGGGAACTGGGTGAGGCACTGTCTTGGGACAGTGTTGTCCAGCTGGACTCCTCATCGCTCGGTGCCAGGTTCTGGATCCGGTGTAGCGCGCAATCGGTTTTGGCCCCCGTTTTAGGATGATCCTTCTTGGTCTCTGGGCTGGATGACACTGTGGCCACTTGACCATCTTCAGGGCTGAACTGGGCTTTGTTTGGTTTCTGCGGCAGCACCTCGCCATTCCCAATGACGGTGGAGGCCGGGCCCTGGCCCGGCTGGGACTTCTCTTCCACAACCCCGTGCTGGTTGCCCGAGTTCTGCTCTACGTCTCTGGCTGAGGTTTCCAGGTCTGCATAGTAATTTAGGAAGCTCTTGGTTCTCCGGGGTTGGGAGGGTAAAATTTCACAGCCTGAGGAATCACACGGGTGGGGCTCTTTGCCCTCTAACTTCTCAGAAGTTATGTTGATGACCGCCGTGGGGCTGACGTTTTTGTTGGGGTCCTGCTGTCCTTGTTCTGCAGCCTTCCGGAGCTGGTTCTCCCCATTTTTCACCAGCTTGATGTTAGCAGAGCCGTTTCCCAGCAGGGGCTGTGCAGCTGGATCAGAGAGGCCCATCGCCACCTGGATGTTAGTTAGTGCATATTTTTTCCTGCATTTGGGGGGCGTGCTGTTCTTGGTTTCGGTGTGTTTTATCTCCGCATTCAACAGTTCATTGTGGGAGGAACGGAGATGAAGGGTATTTGGTGGTGTGGCCGGGCTGTTTCGATTCGTGATGTCTGTGGCTCCGCTGCTGGCCATAAACCCTGCCACAGTGTCTACACCCGCGTCAGCTGGAAACAAAGAAACTCGTCGTTAGCTGCCTGACATGATTAAACTGCTTGGCATACAGTGAGCCAACATTTTTATACAAAAAAATTGGAAGAGTTAATGCTTCCATTGCATACATTCTTTGTTTTTTTTTTAAGATTTTATTTATTTATTTGACAGAGAGAGACAGAGCGAGAGAGGAACACAAGCAGGGGGAGTGGGAGAGGGAGAAGCAGGCTTCCTGCGGAGCAGGGAGCCCGATGTGGGACTCGATCCCAGGACCCTGGGACCATGACCTGAGCCGAAGGCAGACACTTAATGACCGAGCCACCCAGGCGCCCCTCCATTGCATGCATTCTTATAGAACTGACCCATTTTCCTCTTTATTTTCACTGTTCACTCATAAATTAAATAGGAACAAATAAAAGGCTTAATGTGGATACACAAAAGCCAATTTATAGAAAAGCTAAGCGGTCTAAGGGTCCAAAGTTTATTTAGCATCTCCCTTTTGCATTCATATAAAAGCATTTTCTTCTGGTCATTATTCACAACCTTGAAAATCACCCCCTTTCTACACATTCACACCACAATTCTATTCTGCAGTTCCTTTGGGCAACAAAAAAAGTTGCTCAAAAATCCTCTGGGGCTCCAGCTTTCTTAATTAACCTAAAAGGTCACTGTTCATTGATGCACCATACATCCAAGGTCATTTTTCTCAACCATGTTTGGAAATTGTGTTCCAAATGCCTGGAAAAGCCAAATCTCCATTAGAGTTTGCTAATAATTTTGTGAACATTTTTGACCTGGGCTTAGTATTTGTACGAAACAGACATTTTTGAGAAATGGCTCAGTTACTCGAGAATGTACACACACACACACACAAAACTATTACTAATAATGCAGCCTTGAGCCCTTGGCTACTGCCGTGTTAGAGCCCCCATAGGAGTCTGAATACATTCCACTGAATTAAAATACAGACTCAGCTGTTCGCAGTCCTCATGTGCCCTTACAGGACTCCTAGGAAACCACCTGACAGTTGCATTTATCTCAAATATTGTTCATACCATCAATGATTTATTCCATGTGTCTCTTGCTAGGAAGAAAGAAAGGTTACTCAGACTAGAAGGGAATAAAATTCATCAACAAGAATTCCTAAGGTTTCACATTTCTCAGTCTATGAAGAATGACCCCTTTCTTATCTGATCCTTTGCCCTCCACAGAGACTTCAGTGAGTTTACACCAGCAAATGAACCAAAGCACAGCTCCTAACATTCCTAAAATTGTATTGTGATAGCTCCCTCTTCCACCCCCAGGCAAAACAGGGACCTTCCTTTTGGGAGCTTAGAGGTATTCCTTTCTATCATCAAATACTCAGAATCACCTACTTTAGGAAAGAGTCACCCACTCATCCTGGAGTCTGTATGCTTCTAGAAAGGCAGGCAACATATGCTGTAGGCAGTGCCCACATTTATAACGCAATGACCGTGTGGCCTACAGAGATAGTTAAGGGCTGTAACCTGAAGTGGTTAAACCTCGGACCCCATTCTTATAGAAGTGTTATTTATCAGGACTCCTGCTTACCCAGCAACACAGCTAAGCACCTGGGCTTCATTTTATAGGAAAAGAGAATCTAGTTTGCTTCTCCCTTTTAAACAATACTCTGATGACTACATTTTTTATTTATTTTTTTTAAAGATTTTATTTATTTACTTATTTATTTGACAGAGAGAGAGAGAGAGAGATAGTGAGAGAGGGAACACAAGCAGAGGGAGTGGGAGAGGGAGAAGCAGGCTTCCCGCTGAGCAGGGAGTCCGATGCAGGGCTCGATCCCAGGACCCTGGGATCATGACCTGAGCCAAAGGCAGACGATTAATGACTGAGACACCCAGGTGCCCCGTGATGACTAAATTTTTAAAAATTATACCGTTCTAACTTTACTACCATTTTCATGTATTCCAATTTAGAATTCACCCTCACTCAAGAGTAGCACTTGACATGAAAGGGCTCACCTTGAACCCACATGAAGTTTTCCCTGACACACTTATCTATAACATGGGCACACAAGAGAAAACTCTTGGTTATTCAGAATGACATTACTATGAGAAAGTAGGAAATCTTTGGCTTTTTTAAAGACATCACAGAAAAATTTCTATGAGGCTATTTTATAATGTCAGGTACTATATTCTAGCAATGTTATTAGGGAGAAAGTTTTATTTACTTTGTTCATAACCATAAACATTTTCAGAAAGAATACTATCAAAATTTCTAGGTGATTAAATAGCTTTTATATCCTAGGTGTGACAGATAAAAACTTTAGCCATGTTCTCATTAGCCTTCTGGATCCCACTGTCCTCCCTATGCCCTTTGTAACTCTTCTGTGTGCTAGAAAACACGAAGGGGAGGTTTGGGCGGGTTACATTAGAACAACAGGACCATCCTGTACAAAACAGGTTTGTTTGTGCTGTTTTTGTAGATCAAAGCCTGAACATAGTTTGAGTGTGTTTTAGATATTAAATGATGGTATCATCTGAGAGCAAAATCAAAGGTTCACATCTAGAACTCAGGCAACCAAGTTAATGCTATGAAGTATACGGTTGTCTCTAGGAGTTAACTATCAGCTAGGCGGTCATCTGGGGTCAAAAGAAGTAGGCAGAAGTTAGCAAATTCCTAGAAAGACCAAGGCTTCAAAGAAGGAGGCCCCTGAAAGTGGGAGGCAGTGCCTGTGAGGATAAGAAGAGAGAACTCAGGGCTAGGGAGACAAGGCTACTTACTAGCTGAGTGATCTAGGACACAAGACCTTCAGCGTCCTTTTCTGAAAAATGGGGACATTAATAGCACCCGGTTGTTGTGAGGATTAAAATGAGAAATGCATGCAGAGAGTTTCGCATAGTACGTAACAATAAATGTAAGCAACCCTCATCCCTTTACAACCAAGGGACAGAGCACAGGGTTGCCTGCCAGGGCCCCCAAATTTACCACCTGATTTGCTCCAAGTGATAGAAATGGTCCTGTTGTATGGACACAGAGAAAGTAAACAGACTAACAAGATGGGATAAAGACGTTGGGTCCAGAAGGGTTTAATAATAGGGGAAAAAATTCCTCAGTGTAAGAGAAAGGAGGTTTGTGTTTCTTTTTTAAAGCAAAGAAAATCTTACAATGTGTCTTTAAATCTTCTATTTGGCTGTTTTCTTCGGAATCTAAAAGCTTAAGAATAAGTCCAAATTCTTTGATATAACAGATAAGTTAATTAAACTCTCCATCTCTTTCCTGTAAAATCGTGAGAGTAATAGTAACTTCACCTCACTGAGTTTTGTCAAAAACTAAGAGAGATGGCTGTCAAGTATTTAACCTAACGGCTGGCATATTGTTAGGGATTAATACTATTTTACAGTTCCTTCCTTCCTCACACACTTTTGTCTCTGATCACCATACCTCAGGCCACCACATTTATTGAGCACTTTCTTCTTGCCAGGCACCATGCTGGGAATCGGGAAACCAAGACACACAAGGTCCAACCTGCTAAGTGCTTTCAGCCTTGTTGAAGACAAACACACAATAATGTGATAAAAATCAACCAGGATGGGAGTTGGGGGAGGTGCAAAGAAGTAAGGGGTCTTCCCACCTCAGTCTGGAGAGGATCTGAAGGTAAGACGGTGCATCAGCATTTGGGGAGTCTTAGCAAATCAAAACATAAAAGGAGATGTGGTAAAGGGCAGGAAGAGTCAGGCAGAGTCCTACAAGACATGCTCCACGGGTTTGGACTTGACCCTGAGGCAGAGAAGAAGATTAAGCACTTCAGTAGCATGAAGGATGAATCTGAGGCTGAAGAGAAACACGAGAGAGAGGGAGGGGGAGAGAGAGAGAGAGAGAGAGAGAGAGAGAGAGAGAGAGAGGGAGAGGATGTGCGCTGGTGTGTGTGTGTTGTATTCCTTTATGTGGTGGAGGGAAAGGGCAACTTTCCTCCAGCATGTTCTCCAAGATGACTCTGGTGAAAAGGCATTAAAGAAGCAACATAAATGAGGCAATTAAAATATCAGTGGTCACCAGGGAAAGAGCAGAATGAGGTAGACAGAGGGTGCCTCCCTAACCAAAGAGGCAGGCTAGCCCCATCTTCATGCCCTTCCATTTGGTGTTAGTGTCTGACTCTGACATTGATCAAAGAGAAGCCAAACACAGGCATGGAGACCACCTGGAAAGCTACCATAAATCGTCCAATCAAGGCAGTACGGAAAGAACAAGGTGGGCATGAGAGACTTAGGTATGGCGGGGGAGGGGGGGGATCTTTCCTTCTCACTGCCATCGTGCTGACTCTAGTCATTGATCTCCTGACCAGGGCATGAAGACAAGGCCTCCATTAAGCAGCACTGGCTGATTATAAGAACATGGACAGCTTCTGTCCCTAACAGCTTTGGGAGAATGGCAGAGGTGGGCAGCGAGTGACCTTCAAGGAACTTCACTAAAAAACAAAGTGGAGGGAGAGAGGAGAAGCTGGAGGATGATTTGGGGTTATAGGAAGGCATTTTTGTTTTTTAAAGAATAGAGTCTTCATGATGTTTAATTGCTTATAAGCTGGAAACACAGAGGGCAATAGAGAAGGGACAAATGGAAACACAAAAGAGGGACAGACGAATAAGGGAGAATCCAGGTGATGAGAGGAGGGACCACAGCAGACATGAGAGAGTCAGCCTTGCCCAAGACAAGGGCTACTTCTTCAGGAGGGAAGGAAGGAGAGGGAGGATGGGTGGGGACAGGCACATACACCCCCACGGTGACACCAAGCCGAGGGAAAGCAGAACTGACAGCCTCAATTTTCTCTGTGAAAGGAAAGTCTTCCCCTGAGGGGAAGCAGGCTAGGGGAACATAAGGAGAGGAACAAAGTCCAGAAATAGTCACGTGGGAGAAACACAGAGTTGGCGACTTTTTCTAAAAGAAATGTGAAGTTTGATGGCATAAGAACAGACACACAGATCAATGGAACAGACTAGAGAGCCCAGAAATAAACCCATGCATGTATGGCCAATTAACTCATGACAAAGGAGCCAAGAATATACAACTGAGAAAGGACAGTCTCTTCACTGAAGGGTGCTGGGAAAACGGGACAGCCACATGCCAAAGAATGAAAGCGGACCCGGCCCTTATCCCACATACAAGCACTAACTCTAAATGGATTAAAGACTTGAACATAAGACTTGAAACCATAAGATTCCTAGAAGAAAACACCGGCAGTAAACCCCTTGATATGGGTCTTGACAATGGTTTTTTGGATTTGACACCAAAAGTAAAGGCAACAAAAGCAAAAATAAACAAGCAGAACTACATCGACCCAAAAAATCTTCTGCACAGCAAAGGACACCATCCACAAAATGAAAAGGCAACCTACTGAATGGGAGGGGGAAACAAAGACACAGTCACAGAGGGGGACAGGATTAAGGTGTCGGATGTGGGGAAGTGAACAAATGAGTAATGAATTCTGGGTATGGCCTGGGGAGGGCGGGGAATGGAGCCCGGAAGGGGATGGAGAGCTGGGAGGAAAAAGCCAAGGGATCGGAGGGCTCCAAAAGGTCAAGGAACAGGTGTCACAGGAACAAGGAAATGTTTTCAACCCCAGCTGCATGAATCCCTTGGGGAGCTTTAAAAAAAAAAGTACAGAAGGCTAAGACCCACTCCTAACGACACCCCCAAAGATTCTGATTCAGTCAGCCTGGGATTGGGCCCCGTCGGGGTGATTCCAATGCGTGGCCAAGGCTGAGAACCACTAGAACCAGGTAATGATTTCAGAGGCACTTGGGATGCTCTGATCACGCCCGTCCCCCTGTTCCTTGTCTTTGCACACATCTTCAGCATCCTTCCCTCCTATCTGGCAAATTTCTATTTCACCCTTAAGATTCAAGGTAGGTATCACATAGTTGTGAACAGTCTTCTTGCCCCTCCAGGCGGATTCCAGGGCTCCTTCTTCTACACTCCCAAACCTCCCTACACTTATCTCTATGACAGCATCATTCCCATTGTGTTATTTTTGCCCTGTTGAAGTTTCCCATTAGACTGTGACCTCCAGTGACCAGAACAGAAGCACAGCACACAGTAGGTACTCAATGCACGTTTGTAGAATAAATCATTGAATACAGTGAAAAAAAAAAAAAACCACCAGTGTTTTGTTAACATCTCAAGAAATGTTTACATTAAAAGTCTAGCTTTTCTCAGGCTTTTATCCCAGGTAGCATCTGAGCAGGACTTAAACTAAAATCTTTCAAGAGACTATCCAGACCGATTTATTTTACTTCTTGGTCTCGGCTCAAGAAAGTTCTTGTTGAATTCTGCCATAACTCCCTAAAGAAGAAAAGGCTATTTAGAGTCAAAAGTACATGTGTTGTGACCCAGAACAGACTGGTATACTTCTCTACCAGACCTGATTTCTCATCAGCTGTCATCCTACCAGCTCCAAGTTTTCCAGGCTGAGCAGAGGCTCTGGTCACACGGCCCAAAGCTCCTGTCACCACTGTGCCCCCGGCACCCAATTCCGGGCCTTCCTCTGTTTCCTCCCTTCCTCATATTTGCCACCAGCATCATTAGTAACAATCAACAGAAGAGAATTACATATGCTGGGAAAGAGCAACACAACAATAATGTAAATACTAAAAATTATGGAGAAAAACTAACGCTCTGGGGATATAAAAATGAAAGGACGACTATCT
Organism: Phoca vitulina; assembly: GCF_004348235.1. Lineage (NCBI taxonomy): Eukaryota > Metazoa > Chordata > Mammalia > Carnivora > Phocidae > Phoca > Phoca vitulina. The sequence goes on from NW_022589706.1 coordinate 28,987,010, forward strand.
TCCTCTTCTGCCCGGGGACCACTCCCCCTCACCCAGCTTTTGCTTTCACTATTCTCCACGTAAGACTTTTTACCCTGCTTTCTCTGATACTAGTACTATACTGAGACTCAGAAGTTGGTGCTTCGAAGCCACTTCCATTTTTCTTTGCCTCCCATGATCTTACTACAGATTTGAGATCAAAGACCACTTGGTCTAATACTCCCTATAAACTGGGGGGATGGAGGGAGTTAAATCCATTGACACATGGGCTAGACCCTACGTGAGAATTCATGGCATTGCCAGCCTACATTTCCCAGACTAAAAGTACCGGAATAGCCCTTTGTGAGTTTCTTACCTACTGAATTCTCTTAATTTTCCTTGAAGTGTTCCTCCAGTAAATCGCATTTCCCCTTTCCACCTCCTCCACGCCTGCTTTCAGGCCCGCATCACTTACTGTTTCTTTCTAAATCTACAAGCATAACGGCTCTGCACTCTAGCCTGACACATTTTGCTCTGTATCATTCTAAAAACAAACTGATCATGTAGCTCTCCTGCTTAAAACCATCTACTGGCCTCCTGGTATTCAAATTCAGCTCACTCTACAACCACTTCAAATTCCCCTATGCTAATCTCAGTCGACCCCTCCAGTCACGTCTCCCATCACTGCACCCCCTCACCCCCTCATGTTCTCTACATTGCAGCTACAATCAACTTTCCTGACAATGCCCTCTCGACTCTTTCCCCCCTGCACAAGTTTGTCTCCTCTGCCTAGGAATGTCCTTTGCCCTCATCTCCTCTACTCCCCCCCACACCCTATACACCCTGCCTGAAAACTCCTATAAATGCTTCAAAACCCAGCTCCTTTAGCCTTCCTCTGATTCCTATACACAATGATGGCTGCCTCCTCCTCCACGCTAGGTACGTAGCAGGCTGTTCACATCGGCACTTCTGTACTATACCATAAATATCAACTGAGATGTCTATCTCCCCTTCTAAATCATAAGTTCCTTAAGGTTGGTGACTGTTTTATTCATTTTTTAGGACAGTTTTATTGAGATATAATTTACATATCATAAAGCTCACAGCCCCACCATTTTTCTTGGGGAATCAAACTTTCTACACTCTCATTCCTTCATTCAGCAGAGTCTCTGGTGTGCACGACCATGCAAAAGATATGGTTCTAACTGCTAAGGTTATAGCAGTGAACAAAACTGACAAAATAAAAATACCTACTCTTGCACAGCTTACATTCTAGGGGTTCAAGCCCAAGTGTTTCAGGCAGAGATGACGCTGCCTCTTAATTTGTGGAAGACATGGCCCAGGCCCAGCCAGTCAGTAGCAAATCCCCATGGCTATGGTGACCGGCTCAAGGAAAACCATGCGACCCACACAAGGCCAGTCCTAAGACTGTTGCCGGAATGATCCGAAAAGGGGTGCTCTCTTTTCTCTTTTTCTTGAACTAGAAGATATAAGCCTAGAACTCTGAAGGGTCACCAACAAGAGGCAACCTGAGTTAGCATGGACCTATGAGCAAGTAGATCCATGAGACAGAGAGAGAGGAGGAAGCTCTAATGACGTTGTTGGAATCCCTAAAACAAGCCACACCTGAAACGTGATACCCCTAGACTTCTTGCGTATAAAGTCAATTGATTTTTTGTATGTGCTTAAGAGTTTTCTCCTTTTAGCAACTGAAAAAAAAAAAGGCTTTGTTAATAAATGGAGTACTTTTTATGAGTCCTAAACAAAATGAAGCCAGGATTCCTTAAATTCCATGGCTAACAAAGCTTTCCAGGAACCCAGAGTCACAAAGATCCCAGCACAGAGATGTGACCCTGTAATTCGGATGACATCCTAATATAAACCTATGCTGGAACCTGTAGTTAAACCTGCCCCCTCGGTTTCTCTTTTCTGAGACCTCTAGGCATCTGTCCAAGAAAAATTTTTGTCAGAAGCGACAGGAAACTCTTCTCTCCATACCCCGCTGCTCTCCGTGTGCTCCCACGACACGCTGATAAAATTGGAAATTGACAAATGGCCCAGGGAAGCTCCATGTTTGCCCTGCTGATCAGGGAAACTTCACAGTTTCTTCACTTTCATTTTTCTGCTACACAGTTTTATTTCCACTGAGGAGTTAACAGCCAAACTTCTACCCTGAGGAATGTTGCCTTTTGAACTAGACCTCAAAGTATTAAGGAAATGAAATAACTCCAATTTTTTTTTTCTTTTAGGAAGGAGAGGCAAAATAAGGCTGGTTTCCTGAAATTACTCTTGAAAGTAAACTCTCAATGTGGCGAAAATGATAAGAACTTCTCTCTGAACAAAAGAGGCAAAGGTTATAGGTCACTGAGGCAGAGAGATCATGGGATTAGAACCTTGGAAGTTTCTTTCTTTCTTTCTTTTTAAGATTTATTTATTTATTTTAGAGAGAGAGAAAGAGCATGCTTGCATGTAAGCGGGGGGGTAGGGGCAGAGGGAGAGAGGGAGAAAGAATCCTCAAACAGACTCCCTGCTGAGCACAGAGCCTGCCGTGGGGCTCGATCCCAGGACCCTGAGATCATGACCTCCTGAGATCATGACCTGAGCCGAAACCGAGAATCAGACGCTCATCCAACTGAGCCACCCAGGCGCCCCTAACCTTAGAAGTTTCTAAAGCCAGAGGAGAGCGGCTTCACACAGCTGATTCACAGGGCAACTTCCCCAGGCTTTAGGGGAAGACGGTGATTTCAACAGCTAGGTCTCACCCACCTAAGGGTTTCCCATGCCCTCTCAACTTAATTGCCTGAGGATAGGCTTTGTTAAACATCCCAAGGGGAGCTGCGGAGACTCAAGAGAGATGTACCAGATACTTTTCATCAAGAAACTCAGTCAGAGTGAGCAATGAGAAGAACAGTTATTAAACAAACTCACCATGGCTCAAGTAGGCAGAGTCTTATGAGAAAAAGGGATTTGGGATGAGGAAAGAGGTTTAGAGAAGCACCCCTGAAAAAGCACAGCTGAGCTGGGTCTTGAAGGGTAGGCAGGAGTCCACCAGTGGCCCAGGATGAGAAAGGCACGCCAGATGAGGGAACCTGGCATTCCAAAATCACCCCTGGCAAATGTGAAGATTAGCTGTTTTGGAAACCCAAGTCAGAATTTGTATATTCAAATAAGAATGAAGACCTTCAAAGCAGTCACCCTGGGACAGTATATTCTTATCCCAAGGATATTTTCTCCACTCAATTTCTAAGCCATTTTCATCGTTTAGAAGAGGCTTAACATCTTTGGAAGATTAATGTATGTTTTAAATACAGCTCTAGATTTTTATGACCAAGTCTGATGAATATGGTCAATGATCAAGCTTGAGAATACTGGTTTAGGTGAGAAAAAGCAGGTGAGCGATCAAGTAATGAATGACAGGTTTTCTTGAGTAACTGACAAGCTGGGGCCTCAAGTCAATTCCAACAGGGAATATAAAACAATGGCAAAATCCTTGAAATAGGGAACTATTAGACTATGTCACGGGCTAAGACCTGCTTGGAAGGGACTCCTGAGTTGAATCTTGAAGGTTCAAGAGGAATCTTCCAGGCAAATAATGGTGTATGTTCTGGGGTATGTTTGTTTTTTAAAAGGCTCCCTCTAGTCACAGCTCCCAAGAGTCAGGAAATGGGACGGAAGGCTACCTGATCTCAGTTACCAGTCCAGACTTTCCTGCACTAGCCGCCACCCGAATTTTCAAGTAAAAAATGATTGGACTATACACTCCACTGAAATAAGAATACTGCTTTCCTTGTAAAATGTGTCGCATCCTATACCAATACACAATAGTAGTAGCTGTCACTGAAAAACCCTGCTGGATAACGGTGTCATTATCTCTTATATAACTACCAGTGAATAAAAGCACTTTGAGTACTATTAGGAAGAAGGAATACATTAGCACAATAAAATATAAGTGACAGTAAGAAATTCCTAGAAGTTATTTGATTAGTTCACTTCCATTTAGAGGAAAACACATTTTATATACTTGCCAGCTTTGTTCTTAAGTTTCTATACAGAGCCTATCTTGCCATGGAATAAAAAATTTTAAATGCTAAAGAATTCCTAAAAGGAATCATTCTCAACAATTTAAACTGAGTTTTTTAAAAGGACACATGTATTTGCCTTGATTTACCAAAATTAATATGCCTTTTCAAATATGTACTTACAAAGAAAATCTATTCCCTGCCCCTAAATTATCACAGCGTGATCAGATGGCCTCTAAGAATCGGCTTTAAGTTCCTAATTTTCCTGTGTGAATTTAGGCTTGTCACGTTGTTTTTGGCTGTTTTGAATAAAAAAGGTATTACCTGTGGTTCATATATCTCTACTGAGCTTAGTGTTTATTCTCTTATGTTTTATTTAGTTTTCTGTTGAAACAGAACATGCAATATTATATAAAGGGGAAAACAGCTTGGATGTACTTCCGGAGTTTAATTACAGAACTGAGAGACTTTAATACCTATTTGTCCATGGCTTAAACCTACTTACTTAAAAACTCAGAATTTGCTGCGTGGTTTGTATCCTAACAAATACAGATTCCACCAGATTCATCTTTCACTTGCAGTCCTATCCTCTGTTTAATTTAAAATGTTAACGCAATTACTTCTTCCTTATTATATTACTGTGAGGCGAAGAAGTAAATCCCACACCACATCGTGTATAGACTAGCATCCACCATGACACAAAGAAAGGATATACAATAAAATTAAGGTGGTTTCCTTAAGGCCTGAATCTAATCAGCACTAGATCGGGGAGAATATTGAATTGGGGAGTTCTACTCTAGACAAACCCAACAATGGCTAAGATGCTGTTTATGGAGACGTACCACAGACACCTCATTGTTCATACGTAAGTGTTCACAGGCTGCCATATGCAATGCTAGATGGCAAAACTTGACATAGCTTTAGTTTCCTGTTATAATCAACTAAAATATTTTTACATTATGCTATCATTATGCTGTTACTAGAGTCATGCAATTATTACGCAAGTACAGGTAAGTCCAGTGGATTCTTCTATCTTACTTTAATGATCTACTTTCCTACATTAAGTGAACAAGAAAAAGCAAAAACATGTCATTTTAGCAAACCATGTTCAACATCAAAACAATCATCCAACATATCTATTTGTTCAAGTTGTAATATTCAACCGCTTCTCTGCATTGAAACATGCGAAAGTGTGTCTGACCTGGAAGTACTTCGGACATGGGTCACGGGGTCGCCAGCAGTGGTGCAGGAACTAGGTTATAATTTGAAATCTGAAAAGAGGGATCATTGGAGAAATTAAAACCCTGAATAACAAAGCATAAAAGAAAAAAAAAAGCATAGCGTTGACAATTCTTCCAAAAGCTGTCAAAACGTTAAAGTCAAATTTTTGTTTATTTATAGTTGGTCACAACACATTTGATTGAAATTTGAATTTCCGCGTAACCACATTTCCCACAAACATTTCTTGAGATTTTTTTTTTTTTCCATTCCAGGCTGCAGTTATCTATCTATCTATCTTGCTGTCTGTCTGTCTATTTATCTATGTGTCTCAACTTTCCAATGCTTTTTCTCATTAAAAACACACAATTCAGAAGGCGGTAAGGAAAAAACTGGTACATTTCACCACATAAAAATGTAAACATTCTGTCTGGGAATACAAAATGACTATAAACACAGTAAAGACAAAAAACCAAACTGAAAAAAAAATTAACACTACAATGACATAAAAGGGCTAACTTCATTTATATAGAAAGAGCTCCTTGACGTTATTAAGAATTTCCTTGAAGTTATTAAGAAAAATATGAACAAGCCTGTAGGAAAATGAGCAAAGGACAGGAGAGATCCCAAGAGAAATGCAAATGTCTAAGAAACATATAAATAACTAACCTCACTCAAAACTAAAGAAAATGCAAATTTAAATAACAATGACTCACTAGGAAAAACAAAGTGGATCTACATGAGCTAATATGAAATGGGCTTTAAGACATAACTAAGAGGTGAATAACATGCACAACAGGGCAAAATTGAATCTGAGTAAAATTTTTAAAAGCATATGCCTGTATACATGCATATAAGTTCACACACACACATAAATACATACATCTACACAGAAAATTTCTTAAAAGAATAATAAAGAACCAGACACAGTCGTAAACTGCCAGTTGACCAAATTAGATACATAATAAGGAAAACTGAAAACAGACCATGTTTTCAATGAATTGCTATCAGGAATGTCACTTAGAATGATAATCTATTATAATAATTCAAATGCGGATACTGTATGATTCCACTTATATAAAGTACAAAAACAGGAAAAACTTATCTATGTCAAGACAGTGGTTTACCCTGGAGGGCAGGAAAGGGGGAGCAGCAAGAGGGTAGACTCTGGGATGTTATGATGGCAAATGCACTGTTTCTTGATCTGGATATGGAAATTCATCAAGCTGCACCCTCACGCGCACATTTCTGTCTGTTTATTACAGTTAAGTGAGGAGTTTTTTCTTAAAAAGTCAAATGTTGGCAGTTTTCTAAAGCATTATTCAAATTGTATAACTTTGTATCTGTGGAGACTAAATTCTATTCTAACCTTTCCACACTAGTAACCTTTAATGGGCATTACACCCAACTTTATGATTCAGATAATGACCTGACAACTTGGTCTACTGACCCACAATACATTTTTAATTATATCTCCACACATTGTGGGTAAGGCTCATTACTCTGCTATAATTAAAAGGGTGGGTTTATTTTAAATTGTCCTGAAACAGCAAAAGATGCTTCCTCTATGCACCTTTGCTTTTGCCCTATACCCTTCTCAGCTCCTGAAAAGTATTTTACAATTCAATTTTCTTTTTTTTTTAAGTTTTTGTCTTCAGCGTACCTTAAGTTATAAAGCAGAGATAGATGTGACGTGATAGCTATTTCGAGACAATGAATATTAATAAACAGAGAGAAAGCTAAGAAGAGGCATACTTACAGGAGTAAAAAGGCTTAAACAAACACCAAGAATCTAAGTTTTCAGTGCATCTAATCTTTAAAAAAAATTCCTTCTCCCCAACACGAAAGAAACTCCAACTTCTATGAAGTTATGAATTGACATTCTGCTCATCACTTCCTATTTTAAATGGTCCTGTGCTATTATTATCTGACCAATATTTATTCCATACGTACCATGTGTAACGCTAGAACAGGGGATACTTCAGTGAACAAAAACACATTCCCCCTTCTCATGGAACTTGCAGACAGACTAGTCAGGGAGATGGACATTAATCACAAAATTATTCTTATCAATGTATACGGGTATATAACCTGGAGGAAAAGAACTCAGTTCTCTGAGAAAATGGAAAGAAGCAACACGTGATAGACTGGAGAGTCAGGATACACTTACTTCCTGGAGAAAGAGCAATTTAAATTGCAATTTGAGGACTAAACAGGATTTAGCTAGGTAAACATTTATTAAACACCTACCATGTGCAAGGAGTAAAGCACAAACATGCAGAGCTATTTTTCCCTAGGCATTTATCTCCTTGATGAATAAACCTAATCTGGTAAAAAGTTTCTAAGGACTTTGTGGCATGGACTACTTCTGCATAAAAAGTAACCTGAAAATACAAAAGCAGTCAAGTATGGTTTTAAGAATAATATGTAGCTGAGGCACCTGGGTGCTCAGTCAGTTAAGCGACGGACTCTTCATTTTGCTCAGGTCATGATCTCAGGGTTGTGATACTGGGGAATCTCCTTGAGATTCCCTCTCTCCCTCTCCCTCTGCCCCTCCCTGCCATGCACCCATGCTCGCTCGCTCTCTCTCAAATAAATCAATAAATCTATAATAATCATAATAATCTGTAGCCATGCGGTCCAATACGGTAGCCACTAGGAGCAACTGGAGCTACTAACATGTGAAAGATGACTAGTGCAACTAAGGAACGGAATTTCTCATTTTATTTCATTATAATTAATTTAAATCTAAATTTATATAAAAAATCTAAATTTATAAACTGATACTTGACTCTTTAGGGGAACTTCTTTGGTAGGTGAATCTATTTTTTCAACTACACATTTTATGAAATCTAAATAGAGATCAAGTATTTCTAACGAAAATTCAGCATCCACATTGAGTGCTAGAAGTGTAAACCACACTGATTTTGAAGACTGCAGGAAAAAGAGTAAAATCTCTCAATAATTTTAAAATATTGATTACGTGCTGAAATGATATTTTGGATATATTGAGTTAGATGAAACATACTGTTAAAATTAATTTCACCTTATTTTTTTTTGGTAATGTGGTTACTAGAAAACTTCAAATTACATCTGTGGCTCATACTACTTTTCTGTTGGAGAAGCGCTGATCTAGGGAATGCAGACAGAGTCTAAAACTTTACCCTCCTCAAAATATTATTTACCTTTCCATAAAAGCAAAGACAGACAGAGACGCTCCCTGAGCTGTAAAGCTAGAGAAGGTCTGCCAGCATCGGAACAGGTAACTGTTTCCATGAAATCACATACTGAGTTCAAAGACACCAGAGACTCGCATAGGCCACTAAAAGCTCCACCTTAAGAATAAAGCTGTGATTTTATTTTATTTTTTAAGATTTTACTTATTTTTGAGAGAGAGAGAGTGCAAGTGGTGGGAGGAGCAGAGAGAGAGAGAATTTCCAGCAGACGCCCCACCAAGCACAGAGCCCAACTGGGGCTCGATCTCATGACCCTGAGATCATGACCTGAGCCAAAATCAAGAGTCAGATGCTTAACCAACTGAGCCAACCAGGTGCCCTCAGAATATAGCTGTGATTTTATTTTTTCATACAGATTTTATTTATTCATTTGAGAGAGAGCACACGAGAGCATGCGCAAGAGGGAGAGAATCTCAAGGAGACTCTGCACTGAGCACGGAGCCCACGTGGGGCTTGATCTCAGGACCCTGAGATCATGACCTAATAGCTGATTTTAAAACAAAGCATAAAAACTATGTAAGTGAAACACTCTAGTAACAACAGTTTCCTTCCAGCAGCGTTTTCATGTGTCCCTTTAATGAAAATCCGTAATGCTTATATGCCTTGTGATAATGCCATTAAAGCTCATTAAATGTCCAACAGGACCACAGAAGAGTGTCCCCAAGCAGAAATCACGTAAGCGCTCCTAAACAAATGAATACGTGAATAAATAAATTAAATGCCCTCTTGTATTTGGTTCAGTATAAGGTCCTTTGTGCTTTTTTCCCCATTGGATATAAATATGTAAATTCAAAAAAAAATTTTTTTTTTAAGATTTTATTTATTTATTCGACAGAGAGAGACATAGCGAGAGAGGGAACACAATAGGGGGAGTGGGAGAGGGAGAAGCAGGCTTCCCGCTGAGCAGGGAGCCCAATGCGGGGCTCGATCCCAGGACCCTGGGACCACGACCTGAGCCGAAGGCAGACGCTCAACAACTGAGCCACCCAGGCGCCCCTGTAAATTCAAAATTTTATATATTATCAATTCAATTTTTTCTATTATAATGATCCACACCTCAATGGCTTTATTTTTGTCAATATGGTATGTCCCTGACCAAGAATGCTATATCTCACTATAATCATGCCCTATGTGTACTGACTATTCTTTTTATTTGTGATACTGTATTTGTAATTTAGAATACTTTTTCCTCTTATTTTTATTGTGTGTTTTGCCTTTTTTTCAGTATGTAATTACACACTGTACCCATAATGTTTCAAGTAGGAAACAGATAACACAATCAAATTGAATAATTTGAGATGGGTTTAATTAAGGGACTATTTAAAAAAAATTTTTTTTAATTCCAAAAAAAAAAAAAAAAAGGTTGGCAGGTAGGAAAACCACAAGGGAGAATGCAGACTCCAGAGTGGCAGGAGCAAGTTACCACCCCTGGTCTGAGGGGCGACAAAGCTGTGTGCAGAGAGGGCACTGCCCTACCTGGCCACCATCTGCAACGGAGGGTCACAGCCAGCTTTCAGCAACCCTGCTCAAAACTGGGATCTTCTCCTGCTCTCACTGCCTGATCTTTTGACTATAAGGTTGAGAAACTATCCCTAGTAAGCTGAAGTTGTGTGTCATTCTTTTCTCAGAAATAGATGAAAACTCACGTGCATTCACCCATTTAGTTACAGCTCAAGTACTGTGGCCTTGATAAGATTTTCTTTGAATTATCTATTTTTTTTAAAGATTTTATTTCCTTATTGGAGAGAGAGAGAGCACGAGAAAGAGCACACACAGGGGGAAGGGGCAGAGGGAGAGGGAGAAGCAGACTCCTAGCTAAGCAGGGAGCCTGACGAGGCAGGACTCGATTCCAGGACCCTGGGATCATGACCTGAGCCAAAGGCAGATGCTTAACCGACTGAGCCATCCAGGTGTCCCTACCTAATTATTTTAATCACTATTATCCCACACTAAACTTTGTACATATTTCTATTATTATACTTAACACATGACATGAAGTTTTTATTTTTATCTTTTTTCCTAACAGAGGGTACATTCCTTGAAGAAAGAGCTGCTTCACTTATTTTTACTTTATTATTTTTCATTGAGGTATAATTCACATAAAATTATATTAGTTTCAGTTGTACAATGTTATGAATCAAAATATTTGTATTATTGCAAAATGATCACCACAATACATCCAGTTAAGAGCTGTCAACATACACAGTTATAAAATTTTTGTTCTTGTGATGAGAACTTTCTATGCACTTTTAAATGAAGTCAAAGGGGGACAAAAGAAATAAATAGAAATCGAAGAACTTCACTTTACCTATCTTTCTTGAATATTCCCCAAAAAGTCTGACCAATTCTCAGTTTACCTCACTCTCTGTTCCGTCCACTCCCTCTTTAGACCTTTAGTTATGCAACCTTCACACAGTTCCAGAACTCCTGGCCCAGCCTCAGCCTAATTTCTCCAGACACCTCCTCCTAGATATATCCATAATACCTGATAAACACTGCTGTGTTCACAATCACTCCTTTATCCCAAAACCTCCAGAATAAAGTTCTTTAAGCCATTGACAATCTAATATCCAAATGACTCTGGAATCACTCATTTACTTAAATCCTTCATTACCTTCAAATAGTTACTTTCCCGGAAAATCTAACCCAGTGTAATCCTACCAGAAACAACACTCCCTCACTATAACAAGTATTTTATAACATTCCTTTACTATCTTGAGTGAAATTCATAGATAAACAACCTATCTATACACATAAATTCCAGAAAAGGAGAAATAAAAGGAGAGATACATTTCAATAAGCACATTCTCGGACTTAGCTACACTAGAAGTCATAATGAACAGTCATCAAACGCATTTATGGGTAGATTCACTGTAAGTTCAACAACTATAAATGCAAAGTCACAGAGGCGTGTATTTTGTTGTCAACCCAGAAGTCATGATTTGCAGCACTTCTGTCAATAACAGCAATTTCAAAATGCTGAACAACGCTAAGAAAATTCCAAAAAAAAAAATGTTAAATACAAGTTATCTTACAATTAGGAGTTTCTACTTCTGGAAGATATAGTGTATATTAAAGCCATAAAAAATACTTTATGTTTAGAACTTGTAGGCTCAAATGATTATAAACATGCTGTTTGCCCACGTGGATATTTGGTAGGGTGTTTATAAGCTTCACAGAAAGACGACATTCTTTGTTATACAGGGTTGTCCTGGGTATTGCAAGACATCTATCATCCCTGGTCTCCACCCAGAAAGGCAAGGAGTGGGCCCCCTTCCACTCTCCCTGAGGGGTGCTCTAGACACTTCCAAGCCCCCTGCTTTGAAAGTTACAACGTCAGCCCAGAGTCATCTCTCCACTTCCTAATTCATTCAACACTGAGGTCCTATAGGATCTTGAAGCAATACTTAATGTCTGAGGCACATCTTATTCAACAATACAATACCTTATACAATAGGTTGCTTGCTTGCTTGCTTGCTTGCTTTGCTTACTGCCTGGCAGATACTATTCTTTCCAACACATATGACCTGTTTTCCCAACGAGGTTGTAAGCTTTCTGATAGGAAAAGTGAGGTGTCCTGGAGATCTCTGCACACCCATCATAAGCACTCAATCAACTCTGGTGGTGCACATCTTCCTTCTTTTCTCCCTGCCCCGTCCTGCACTCTGAAAATGTTCACAAATAATAAACTAAATCCAAGAATGGAACAAAGAACTAAATTACAATGGGATTTTTCTTTCTGCCATTCCTGAAATCATTATTGTAACCTGCCAAGCATAGGAAGGGCTGTCAAAAAACTGTTGCCTTACCCTATTGAAAATCTACAGGGTTGTATTAGTGGATAAGTACTTTTAAAGCAGACATCACACTCTAGGATGCGGCCTATCTTCAAACTCATACTGATCCAGTCATCCTTTAAGGCTTTAAATATTTTCTCCTAAAGAATTTAATCTGTATTTTCAGATCTATAATTTGGAGCAGCTGCATAAGATGACTCCACAATAGTCAAACTTACTTTGAAAAGTCCTTTAAATTGCATACTTGGTACAATACAGTTTCCTTTCAACAACGAAAGTGCTTAAAATTTTATGATGCATACATAATGAAGAGCATTTAATAAGTATATGCATACGCAAATTTTATTCCAGTATTTTGTTTTTCCACAGAGAAGAAAGTAGAGGTGCGGCATATAATAGTGCACTCTGTGGGAATAAACCTGATTTTTTTTTTTTTTTAAGTTTCTTGAGATATAATTACTAGTAACAATTTCTTGCCATGCGCAAACCTGGGTGCTACATATCTGTGGTTGATAACCACTGTTCTGGAAAAGCCTAAATTTGCCACCTAATAACTTAGAGAAAGTTCCAGCAATAAAGGTACAGGGACTAACCCTATCTCTATCGTCCATATCTTTTTTTTTTTTTCAAAGATTTTATTCATTTATTTGACAGAGAGAGACACAGCGAGAGAGGGAACACAAGCAGGGGGAGTGGGAGAGGGAGAAGCAGGCTTCCCGCGGAGCAGGGAGCCCGATGCGGGGCTCGATCCCAGGACCCCGGGATCATGACCTGAGCCGAAGGCAGATGCTTAACGACTGAGCCACCCAGGCGCCCCTCTATCGTCCATATCTTATGCAAAAACAGTTAAGGATGTTGATTTGGGATTCCAGCTCTTTATCTTACTTGATTCAGTGTCCTCAGAGCCAGATTTTAAAACCAATTCCAAGACCACTATCAAACAAAGGAAAATATGCACAGCCAGGGAAAATTCTATTTCCTGAAATGTATCTCAGGGGAAAACACCAAAATTGGAAAAGAAATATTTTTAAGACAGAATAAAGGTAGACTTTTCCACTTATGAATTACCTTTATAGCCCTTAACAAGAATTTTTTTCAATGATGCAAAAGCGTGAGGATTCTCCCACAAATATATCTGATCCCCGTTTTTCATACTTCAAAGGCACGATGCCTGCAGTTTAGAAATAACGGCACTGTTTAATGCTTCTAAGAAGTGTCAGTTTAAAATACGTTGTCAGATGGCTTTGGAGGATGGGCTGCATTAATGGCCTCCATCAACACCTGTCTGTATCTTCACCTTCTGCTCCATGAAGTTGTCCCTTCCCACTGCCTCTGACGTGTCGCTGCGGGGCTTGCTTTGGTCATTTAGAGCTTAGCCAGTGGGATGACACAGAGACTGGAGAAGTATGGCCCATTTCCAGCCCCCGAAAAAGATAATGATCTGTGCTACTGCTTCACGCAGTACGAGGACACATGCAGGCTGGCTTCTTGGAAGGATGCTGGAGACTTCGGTAGCTGGATCCTCTTGGCCAAGGCCGTCTTAGACGGGCCTCAGCCAGCTGGCCATCACGACCGTGGGAGAGTACTGCAAAAGGCTGCACACTGTACCTGGAGCTGACCGGGGGCGCATGAATGAACCCAGCAGACACTAAGCACCCCTTGGCCGTCCTGTAGATACTAATGGCTATTGCTGAAGCTGTATTCTGGGGTGGTTCTTACGCAACATTATTGTGGCAATAGGTAAATGATACACTAATTATACCCACAATCACCAAAATGAGGTAATAGGAGGACTGCTGGGATTAAACCTGAATCTCGATCCAAGAGAGGTAAGATGCCGTGTGAAGACCCCACTGTGAGGAATCAAGTTCATCCTTGGACACTAATGCTCTCCCTAGGTTTCACAGCATTGTTGTGATCAATACAGGCTGCATCTTTGGTTTCTCCCATTGTTCATTCACAACACACAACCGTTTACATTCTGCACGTTAGAATAGCCCGTGATGGCAAATTTTAAGAATGCATCATAAGGACATATTAGCAGCATTATTTCTACTAGGAACAAAATCAGAAACAAGCTAAATTCTCATCAATAGGCCACTGATTAAATAAAGTATCACATCTATACAATGGAATATTATGCATTATTTAAAAGTGATGATGTTCTATATTTAGTTACATAGAACTCTACTAAGTATTACTGAACAATAAATGAGCTATAGAACAGTGTGATGAGTACATTGGCATTACATACACAGTACGGTCAACTTCTCTGTATGTTTGAAAATTATCGTAATGAAAAGTTAAAATAAAAGTAGCATGTAGAGTGTCATTCTTTCATAAATTATTTTTTAAAAATCTGTGGTATTATAAAACACAGATTTAGAAAATTACACAAAACAACCAACTTATTAGTTGTTACAAAGAAAACACTCCTATAACTACTGCCCAGATCAAGAAACAGCTTTTTCTAGCCACCCCAGAATCTTGAACTTACAGTAATCACTTCCTTGATTTTCTTCAGGATTTCATTACCTCACTGTACAACCTTGGTCAAAATAGTTAATTCTTATCTACTTTTTTAAAAAAATTCATCAGGGGGCGCCTGGGTGGCTCAGTCGTTAAGCGTCTGCCTTCGGCTCAGGTCATGATCACGGGGTCCTGGGATCGAGTCCCACATCGGGCTCCCTGCTCAGTGGGAAGCCTGCTTCTCCCTCTCCCACTCCCCCTGCTTGTGTTCCTTCTCTCGCTGTGTCTCTCTCTGTCTCTGTCAAATAAATAAATAAAAATCTTAAAAAAAAAAAATTTCATCAGGAAGCATGTAATAATATCTGGTTTTCACTGGTTTCTAATGTTTGTAGCCATTGTCACTCCCTGTCTGGATCCATTAAATCAACAGGGATTGCAAAGTGATGGTACTCTGATTCTCCCATTTCATTTTCATTTATTGAGTGGAAAAATATTAGGCGATGCCTCCCATCGCCTACTACGTGGTTCCCCAGTGGTCAGTTCATAGAAGAAAGGCAGGATAAATATTTGATTCTTTCCTGACTACTTTCAAGATAACGAATTGGTGTTCCATTAACGCCAGGCAGTAACAATTTTTTTTTTTCATATCATCAGACGTCATGGATTTAAACATACTTACAACTCTTATTTTTTAAAATCAAATTGTCCCATTTTGGGGTACTAGAAGTGTCTTCAGGTTGGCTCCTGAGTCCTTCTGGCATGGCCCTAACCTTTGAGAGCTATTATCTAGAGATATTCCAGGCTCATCTCTATATCTAGAGATGTTCCAGGCTCATCTTATGTTCTTATCTAGAGATTACTCTGTTCCTTTTTTTTTTAATAGTATGTTTGTATGGGATGTAATCTTGCTAGTGTTCTGTACTTATATGAAATTTTATAAAAGTACAGAATACTAACCATATTACATCCCATAAACTTACTATGAAAAGAGAAAAGAATATGGAACAGAGTGATATCCTTACAATGAAAACATGCCCAAAACACGTGCTTAAAAAAATTAAAATATGATCTACTACTTCGAAAGAGGGTAAAAGATTATTTTCAAAATTATATAAGACATAAAAGAATAGTATACATCTGAATTAGAAAATTTAGATATAATTTACGTAGTCTCTTTATTACCTTTCTCTCCCTTATTTGGAAAGCTCTGTGAGAGTAGGGACCCCATCCATTTCGTTCATCAGTATATTCCCAGTGTCTGGCGCATGGCAATGTTCAATAAATAGTCCATAAAGGAATGTACAGAAATGTTCACTAAAATATTAACAGCAGTAATCTCTGGGTGGCAGGATTTAGAAAAATGTCTTCCAGTGCTTTGTATGCTGCTGATTTGTGTAAATTCTTTTATAATGAGTATGAAGTATTTTCATATTCAGAGCAAAGAGTTATTTTCAATGTGAAAGAAAGTTTGTACATGAAACTATATGTACATACTATATGTCTCTAGAAGAAGGAAGGAAAGAAAGAAAGAAAGAAAAAGAAAGAAAGAAAGAAAGAAAGGGGGGTGCCTGGGTGGCTCAGTTGTTAAGCGTCTGCCTCCGGCTCAGGTCATGATCCCAGGGTCCTTGGATCGAGCCCCACATCGGGCTCCCTGCTCCGCGGGAAGCCTGCTTCTCCCCCTGCTTGTGGTCCCTCTCTCACTGTGTCTCTCTCTGTCAAATAAATAAATAAAATCTTTAAATAATAAAAAAAGAAAGAGAAAGAAAAAAGAAAGAAAGAAAGAAAGCATTCCCCCATCCCCCATCCCCTAACTATGTATGTCCTGTCTTCATAAAGGAGGCCTCTGGGGTAAGAGGTGTTAAGACTGAGTTTTACTAAGGAAGACTAGGTTTAGAGTTTGTGAAAAGGAAGGCAGCAACCACCCATCTGCCTTCCATGCTATATTTGACAGATTTTACTCTGTAGCTCAGAAAACATGTTAATAGGACTTCTCGTGGTGAGAGGAAGGGATTAAAAAAGCAAAGAACCTTGTTGTGATAGTTTGGCATGATATCGAAAATGGCTCACAGGGCCTGCAATTCATGAACAAAGATAACATCTTTTCATCAAATCTGCACTCCAAGACATCCCAAATATACAACCGAGAAATGCCGACGGCAGTGACGCAAAAGCACCAAACAGAACAATCCCAAACAAGAACGAGATGAAGCCTTAATTTGCTTCACTGGGCCTTCATAGATCTATTAGAGAAAACATACGACATGAACTGCCTCCTAAAACAGATGGTCTTCTCCAGTTCCTTTTTTTTAAAACAAGATAATTAAGGGAAACGAAAGAGTAAGGATCTTGTTAAATTGGCTAAGGAAAATGATTTCATCTGAAGTAGAATGCCTGAGTTTCTGGAGAAAGGATTTCAATTTTCCCCTCAAAGCTGATGCAGGTCTTTCGGCGAAGCCTACACCAGAAAGGGAAGCCACTCCTAGGACAAGAACCTCCTAGATAGCATGGAACATCCTGGCAGGCCCTATTAACAGAGGCAGAAAGGAAGGCTGCGGGGTAACATGGCCTTGTTGAAAGAGCACCGGACAGGGAGTCAGGACACAGGAGATTGGACTTCTTGATTCATGAGTCTAGTGAACCTACTTCACTTTGTCACCTTTTAATTTTTCTTAGAGAAACCCATTATTCATTCCCCTATCCTATCTTGGTAGTAAGAACAAATGAGATAATGAGAAAAATCTCTATAGCAAAGACTGCAAGTACAAAACTGTTAGTTTATAATGGAATTTTGTTTCACTGCTAGATATAAAAGTCCCATTGTGCAGTATTGATGTGAATCAAAAATCGGAGGGAAGGGAAATGAGGGTCCAGGTGTTCTGAACCCAATAGAAGAAGACTATGTCCATGTCTATTTTCTAAGCTCTAAAACACTTTGAGGAAAAGGAGAAGCAGACGAAAGTATACCACAAAAGCAACTCAAAATTCCATGCCAGATTTTTGACTGAGACAGTGATAGGAGCCAGGAATCTTTTATGGTCTTGACTGGGATTCATCCAAGAAAGGGCATTACCCCCAAATGTCACCTCGTCTGACATAATGTCTACTTGAGCCTGAATTTTCAACCAAAGCCCAGCAGATAATAGTAAGCCCTAGACAGCATTAAGTAACTATTGTTGAGGGTTTCCTCTGAGCTAAATAAACATAAATAGTATGCACAATGTCTCTCAGGTCTGACAAGCCCTAAGAGATAGGCACCATTATTCTCGTTTTATAGACATGGACCTACAGCAAGGTTAAGAAACTTGCAAAATGTCAGATGGCTAATAAACAGCAGAGCCCAAGGTCCACACCCAGTCTACTATTCAAGAATCCTTAGTTTGGTATTCTACTCTACTGCCTCTCCCAGAAACCAGAGAGGGATGGGACTGGCGAAACAGAGCCTCCAAAGATCCCATCTGCAGAGATTATCGGTCCCTCACCTACTGGTTCCAGAGGAAGCAATTAGGAAATGGCTTCTCTTCAGTCACATCACAAAAGCAACACTGAACTTCCCTTCAGATCCACCTAATTACCTCTGGATCTCTCCTCTTCTCCTGGCATTCTTGAATTCCTTCCTCCTCTCTCATTGGGACTTTTCCTGATGCTTCTCATACCACTTCCCCAATCCCTCTTCATGAAAACCAAATCCACTCTAGGTTTCAAAAAACTACAGTTAAATCTCATTTCAACACAGAATGCATATGAATCAATCCTGATTTCACCATGTAGTGGCTTGGAGACATTGGGCGATTTTCTTAATGAGAATAATCTCTAACATTTACATCACATTGACTACTTACCAGACATTGTCTTAAGACTTCATACATATTAACCATTTCAATCCTTATAACCACACTGTGAGTAGGGAACTATTATTGTCCTCATTGTACAGATGAAGTAACAGGCAGCAAGATACTAAGTAACTGCCTGAGGTCACACATCAGGCAGGTGGTGAAGCTACTTTGTTTTCAGTCTCTCCAAACTTCAGTTCTCTCCTCTCCAACATAAAAATAGTATTTACTTTAGGTGGTTCCTAGGCAGAAATGTAATAAACATACCTAGAGTAGTTTCAGATAATATTTAGATTTCCCCTTCTTCCTCTATGATTTCTGGGATCCTCCTAAGGTACAATCCAGAAACTTCCAATTAGATGAGAACAGGGAGATAAGAGAAGCGCTCAGTGTCTCTCAGACACACTGTCTCATGTGTGAGTCACACACCCCTTTGAAGTAAATATTACCATCCCATTTTTACAGAGGAGCGCTTCGAGAACTCATGCACGGACGTCCTGCTAGCAACCTGAACCAGAATTAGAATCCACATCGGCATATTTTCTCTCCATTGTTTTTTAAGGGGCTTGCAGGGCCAGCTAAGCCTGCTAGTTCCCCATCCTCCTCACGGAGCCATACCGACAAGCGGCTGGCTGTCTAAATTCCACAAGCAACCAGTGTTTCTGTGATTGCCAGGGTTACCTTTACTGGAGACCAAATCAAGATGGAAAACCATAATCAAAGATAAAAATAGGTGCAGTCACATTTACGGACCCTACATGATTCCCAACTCCTCTGATAAGAAAAAAAGGAAGGAAGGAGGGAGGGCGAAGAAATGATGAAAGGAAGGAGGGAGAGAGGAAGGAAGGAGCAAAAGAGGAAACCGTCCCAGGCTGCGGATGATCATGAAACATAAACCCAAAGTAGAATCTCTGTGTTCTCTCATCTGCTTCAGGATTTTTTTCCCACAAGAGGGTCAGCGACTGATCTTTAGAACAACCGGCTCTTCCTTCTCGGCCCTTCGGCTGGGGCCTCCAGGGAGAGGCCTCAGACTAGATGGGCCGCCCAGGAACGCTCTACTCAGCAAGGCAGCGGGCGGGAAGAAAAGGGCTCAGCCGCGACCCACAGGCCGAGGCCGCCACCAGGAACAGGGCGTTCCTCTCAACACAGGATGCCCATTCACAAACACACACCAAGGTCCTCCTCTATCTCTGGCCACCATCGGCCCTCCTCGTCAGAACGTAAGGACAGATGGGAAAGCGGAAGGCCAGCGTGGCTGCCAGGGAAGCTGGAACAAAGGTGGCCCTGAATCCAGAAGCACACCCACCACCTCGCCTGCGCTCCCACCCACTGTTCTCAAGCTGGGAAAAGGACACGCCGCCCTAGAATGGTCTTAAAACGGTCTTAAAAAACTGTTCAGACCTACAATGGGCCCAGTATCACGCTGATAGGTGAGCTTGAGAGGGTCCATAAACTCAGAAATATTTTGTACACACTTACATGGTTTTTTTTGAAAGACCATTTTCCCAGGTTAAGAACCACTGCCCTAGTTGGTCACAGTAAGAAAACAGGGCTATGTTAAAAGAAATCCTCACCCTCCCACGAAGTCTCCTCCTCTGACGTTGTCATACCCCCAGCCCCCGTGTCCATTTGGGGATCTGGCCCGGCGACCCATGCTCAGGAGCTATGGGCATCTGAATTCGCCTCCCTTCATTGCCACTGCCAGTGCCGAAGCCAGGGTTCTACGGACTCTCTTGGAGGCCCGCAGTCCATCTCCTGATCACCTGACTGCCCTCACTCCAGCCTCCTGCACACTTCTACAGATTTGTCCTCCCAAGAGAATCCGCCACCTTTCTCGCCACCACACCCACGCCCCGGACCACTAAAAGTGGGACTCTAGGGCCAGAGCACCTGGGTTTGAATTCTGTCTCCATCACCTCCTTTGAGTGTCTTTGGGTAAGTCACCTAATCTCTGTGTCTCAGTTTTGTCAACTGTAAAATGGGCATAATGAGGGTACCTACGTCAAAGGCTTGCTGCAGGAATTAGGTGAGTGTGGTACAGTCAGTGTGATGTAAGTCTTAGCTATCATCATCATCAACATGACTCTTTTAAGAGCTCCCCACTGGCTACCAAATAAAATCCCCCATTCCATCAATACGCTCTCAAGACCCTCTATGTACAAGCCCAAACTAGGCCCAACTTGCCTCTAGTCTCTATGGACATAAGCCCTTCCTCTACCACCTGATCCCCAAGGGCACACCAGACTGGGCTCCACACTTTACTGAACCTACTGAGAGTTTCCCACCCATATGCTTCTGCTATTCACCCTGTCTGGGATGTCCCAGCAGGGCCAATCCATCCCTTCCCATCTCTCAAGGATGAGCCCAAACACTGATCCCACCCAAGACACTGTCATTAAGACTTCCAGGGGACAGCACTGAAGGTGTTAATACATCTAGCAGGTTTTGTGATCCTGCCCCTACCTGCCCAAGAGCCATCTTTCTGGTTTACCTCAAAGAAATAACCTTTGTCCTTGTGGGACTCAGGCAGTCAGTATAAACGGCTTTTGAAGCTTTCTTTTGAAGGCCCTTGAGGTCACACAATGTTTCCTTGTTCCTTTGGAATAATCTTTCATTAATGAAGAAGAAGATGCATAGGTTAACCACATATATTTTTATTTTATAAATGAATGACTGAAATGTTTTAGGTCTAAGTTCCAAGGTTATGAAAAAAGGGTAATTTTACTAGATGATGTCTAAAATCTCTCTTTATAATTTGATGGCGCTGGGACTTAAAATTCCTTTTTTCCTAACAGCTTAGAAGACAATTTTGATTTTATACCTTAAATTATCTCATAATACATACCATAGCACCACTTCTTTTTTTTTTTAAGATTTATTTATTTATTACTTAAGAGACAGAGAGAGAGAGCAGAGGGGGCATAGGGAGAGAGAGAATCTCAAGCAGACTCCACACTGAGCATGGAGCCCAATGCAGGGCTCGATGGCATGACCCTGAGATCATGACCTGAGCAGAAACCAAGAGTTGGGTGCTCAACCGACTGAGCCACGCAGGTGCCCCCACAGCACTACTTCTACCTTCCACATAGAAAATGATGCATTGAGTATTTGCACTAAGTCCAACAATGCACTAAGTCCAAGACAGTAAAAAAGAAAACCTGAATTTGGGTTATTTTTCCCCCCACCCCTATTTTCAGTAATGCAGAATTCCAGGATAAATTGTTTTCCATAAAAGTACAGAACTAGCCCCCAGACTTCCTGAAATCCCCAGGGTGGAACTTAGCCATAAAAAGTTTGAAAAGGAGTAGAAAATTTAATAATACCATTACCCTGAAATCCAATAAAGCCTGTTGGAGCTTCACATTTTTAAGAAATCAGACTATTTATGCTATTACCCCGAGTACTGCGATAGTTTCCTACGACGTCATAAATATACACAATGTAGCTCACCAGAGCACTGACTAAGACTATCATAAAAAAGGCCATAAGGAAGATACCAGCCATGAAGCATGGCTCCACGGTACTTGCTAGAGCAGGTTCATGCAGGCGAGTTCATTTATTTTGAAAATTACATTTCTAAGTCCACAACTCATTGCTTTCGACTGTGAACAACTTTTAATACAAGTTAGAATGTCCTTCTCAGAGACGGTTTTCGGTTTTCTCCCGAGCTAAAGGTCATACTGAAAATCAAAGGAACAGTTACGAGGCAATCACAGCATTCGGGGAAAAGCTCATAACATCTGTATCTTCACATTTGCTTCAGTTATCGTTGCATTCAGCTGTAAGTACCAGAAAACCGAACTAACAGGAGATTCAATAAACAGGAAGTCATTGGAAGGCTCAAGGCTACTGGTGTCAGTGTGACGGGAACAATGTCAGAGCAGGTATCTTGGTGATGCTCTTGGCTTTTCCTTCATGCTTGTAACCTCATGGTGACATGAGGGCTGCTGCGTGTTCAGACAGCGTATCGGTATTCAAGGCAGAACACAGGGGAAAGCAAGTGAGGGCACAGACAGGCTCACGCATCAGGTTTTATCAGGACCTTAAATGCTTTCCTGGAAACCCCACCCCGACCCCCCAGCGGACTCAGTCTCAGGTCTCCCCAGCCAGAACCGGGTCATATGACCACACTAGCTGCCAAGAATCCTGGGAAGTCAGAGGTCAGGACCGACAGGTTGGCTTGGACGATCACAACTACTGTCCGAGGCTGATCATCATGCCACTCTGAATTAAATGCAGAGTCTGTTGGCAAAAATGGAGCAGGATATAGGCACTGGGTGGGCAATTATTTGTCTCTCTTTTGAGTCTCCATCTTGAGAATAAGTAAGTCATCCAATAAGTAGAAAAGACAATTATAGTATTTCCAAAGTGTTTTTTGCTCCCCCAACTCAAAAGCATCTACTACATAGAAAGTAATGTTTTACAAATTCCAGTATCTATAAAAACAAACAAAAACTGGTTAATCTTTAGGGTCGTATGCTCTGGTTTTTCTCTCTATATATAAACAGATCAAAATTGACAGTCAGATGGCAAAAAGGTGGGTGTGAAGTCTTGGTGCTGTGAATTCTCATCACAACTTGAATGGATTCTACAAAGTTCTACCTGAGGTGAGTTTCACCTTTCGCTAGGCAGGAAGGCCACGTTAGCCGTGATATAAACGTTAAGTGGGGGTGAAGCATCCTGCATGTATTTTCCCCACTCTGTTTCCCCTCTTCCCTGATCCACCTTCCCTGAGCCTGCCTGATAAAACAGGTGCATGTCTTCAGCACCCTGGATCTCCCATGGAATCACCGTCCCTACTTAACATTCAATGGCTTCCCACTGCTCTTAAGAAACTATCAAAACCGGGGCGCCTGGGTGGCTCAGTCGTTAAGCGTCTGCCTTTGGCTCAGGTCATGATCCCAGGGTCCTGGGATCGAGCCCCGCATCGGGCTCTCTGCTCCGCAGGAAGCCTGCTTCTCCCTCTCCCACTCCCCCTGCTTGTGTTCCCTCTCTCGCTGTGTCTCTCTCTGTCAAATAAATAAATAAAATCTTTAAAAAAAAAAAAAAAAGAAACTATCAAAACCCCTTACCAAGACTCCAAGTCTGTTCAGCCCATCCTCCCTTACCTCTCTCTTACCAAGCCCTACCATGCCCGGTACGCTCTGGACATCCTGGCCTCCTTTCCATTCCTTGAACTGTCCTATTACCACAGACTGCAATGAGCTTTCCTCAGTTCTTCACACAGCCGGGCTTCTCCCATGCTTCAGATCACAGATCAAACAGTACTTGGTCAGGGACACCCTCCCTCTGCCACCCGACGTCATGGGGGCTGTGCGCAGTAACTCTCCATCAGGCTACTGACTCCTCCACAGCACGGACCACAATCCATAATTATCTTCTCTCGTTGGGTGGCTTTCCTCTTGTCTGCCGCCATCACTCGAATGAACGGGAGCTCCAGGGAAGCAGCCCCCTCACCTACCTTATTCGCTGCTCTGTCCCCACAGCCCAGCACACAGAAAGGCTCTAGAACGTTCTGCCACCTGCCTCTGGGACGGGCCTGATGCAGCCGATCTCCAACTCCCCTGCAGGTCACTCCGCTGTAGGCAGCAGAGTGGTTGGGAGCACAGAGCCTGCAGCCAGACAGCCTGGGCTCAAATCCCAACTACACCACTTACAGCGTAGCCTGAAAGAAATTACTTATTTCCGGGGCGCCTGGGTGGCTCAGCCGTTAATCATCTGCCTTCAGCTCAGGTCATGATCCCTGGGTCCTGGGATCGAGCCCCGCATCGGGCTCTCTGCTCAGCGGGAAGCCTGCTTCTCCCTCTCCCACTCCCCCTGCTGGTATTCCCTCCCTCACTGTCTCTCTCTGTCAAATAAATAAATAAACTCTTTAAAAAAAAAAAAAGAAGCTACTTATCTCTTCTGTGCCTCAGTGTCCCCATCTGTAACTGAGTGATAACAGTAGCACCCGGGTCACAGACGGCTGCTCAGAGGACTGGAAGAACACACATGAAGAGCTTAGAACAGTGTCTGGCTTGAAAGTGTTAGTCATTAATAATCCTGCAGTTAATAATGTAAACAGCTTATTATCACGAACACGCTCTTTGTTTTCACTAGGATATATTCTTCCTGTGCAACCCCATTTCAACAGGTCCCTCCACGATACCCCACTTCAGGGGCACCTGCAATCCCACCGTGGCTCTGCCGGGCCCGTGATCTGAATCACATCTCTTCCCAGAATCCTCGTCCTACTGGAGGAGAAAGCTCTCCAAATTTGGGTTTTAGTCCTTGAACTTCACTGACTACACAGATCTTTACTGGCCTTCCCCTCCTCTAAGCTGCTACACCACATGATTTGATTCTGGTAATTGCCACCTTTGATCACGTCTACATATGAAAAGATCAACTCTTTGAGGACAACATGTAACTCTTCTCGATCCTCCAAAGGAGCCAGCACAGCATTACACGTAGAGCAGACGCAGTATCAATCCGTCTATTGATTGGCCCTGATCACCCCTCCAGCCTTAAAGAAAAAAAAACCCTCAACCAGAAAGAGGAGAAGCCTTTTTTAAGCCTTGCTTAAACTGGACCCTTCAGTGGAAGAAACGCTGATTTCAAAAACAAAAGGCTTCTATCTCCTGACATTCAAAAACAACAGGAAATCCCCTTTACCCCTAAGCAAGCCCCAGTCACAGGGACAGAATGGTAGCAGGTATGCATGATTTAGCCAAGTCATGTTGGATTTATTGGTATCAAGTTCCAAATAAGCAATACGCAACTTGAGCCATTTGGGGAATTTTCTTGTACCCTGGAGATGGGGATCAACACTTCCCATGACTGGATACTCCTAAGAGAGAATTCTAAGGAGAAAACAAATGTAACTCCACAGATTTATGTATTTTCCATGAAACTGAAAGGGAGAAGATGACTTAAAAGTCTAGATATGGTTTAACAAAGCATTCTCTATAGAATATGCCATAGTGCATGCTTGCTTTTTTGTTTCTATCCCTCTCTTTCTATAAACACATACACACATGCACGCTCACTGAAGAAAAGTCTAGAAGGTACGGAGGCTAACAACAAACTCATCTATCTGGTGACTCTGAAATATGCCAAGTCATTCCTTTCAGAATTCTATGGGTTTCATCTTGCAAGGATTTTTGTGGCCTTCATTCAGGTCATCAGAGGTCACTTCCCCTGAGAACAATTTCAGGTTTGTATAAATGAACAAGTGTCCAGGAAACCTGGAAAAATAACTCTATCTGCTTTGTTTTCAAAACTGCCCCATAAAGTTGCATATTTCTCTTTTTCCCTTTCCAGAGGCTGCTCCCAGAAGATGGTCTTAAGTTCCTGAAGTCTGGCTGGAACATTTCTTCTCAATTACTCCCTTGGCAGGAAGTCCTGTGGCCACTTCCCCTGAAGACATCACACTCTTCTCATCTCTCTCTGAGTCAAAACCTACCCACATACACAGAAGGCTAATCCATCCCACCATCCGAACCTTCTTCTGATGAAATGTGGGGCAAAGGCTGTTTGGAAGCCCCTATAGTTGTTGTCCCAAAAATGCTGGGCATGAGGTCTGCAGATACCCGCTGCTCTACAAACAGGTTCCCCAGGAAGAAGCAAGCTAGTCTATGGAAAATAAAAAGGGAAGCCACACTTCATTCCCTCCAAGGATGGTTCTGCCACATCTTCAAGGCTCATTCTACAGCAAAAGCAGACACCAAGCAGACTTCTTTCCTTCCTTTGCAAGGAAGCTTTTGTTTGGGGATGAAGAAGGAAGGGAGGGAGGGAGGGAGGGAGGGAGGGAGGGAGGGAGAGAATAAACAAAATCTTAAAAGCCTCACCAATATAAAATCAAAATCCCAAGATGACTCTCACATGGAGGTATGGTATCCAAATTTGTAACCTCCATGTAGTATCAGATTCCCTGGACCAGAAAATAATAAAAAAAAAAAGAAAAAAAAAAAAACTGGTCTGGAAGCAATGATACCCATGGAGCACTAACTAACTGAGGAAATGAGAAAATGCTCTGGGTTTCCACATTCCTATTCATACTGGATTCCCACGGCAAATAAGCCCCATTAATGAGGCCCTCAGTGTCAAAGTTTAAGACTGAACAAGGAAAAAGAGATGGCCAATGTAAATGGCAAAATCTGCATCCAAGAGCTAAAAATAGTAGAAAGTCTGAAAGAGGCTTTATATTTAAGCAACTGAAGAAAGCAAAAACAGGAGAGCGAGAAAGGGCAGCAGGTGAATTTGAAAAAATCTACTAGAAATTCCAAGAGTAAAGGAAGGAAGGAAAAAGGATACACACTGCATATTATGTATATAGCGTACAAACACACACATACACACAAACACACATGCACACAAATCAATTCTATTTCCACACACAAAGAACAATCTGAAAATGACATTAAGAAAACAACTGTTTAAAATAACATCAAAAAGAATACTTAAAAATAAATTTAATAAGTGTAAGACTTGTACACTGAAAACTACAACATATCACTGAAAGAAATTAAAGGAGACCTAAAGAAATGAAAAGATATCCACGTACATGGATTAAGATGGCAATATCTCCCAAACTGATCTAAAAATTAAACACAATCCCTATCAAAACCCATCTGGCTTCTCTGCAGAAATTGACAAACTTATCCTAAAAAGGGAAAGAATAGTCTTTCAACAAACAGTGCTGGGACAACTAGATATGCACATGTAAGAGAATGAAGTGAACCACTGTTTCAGAATATATTAACTTAGATGAATCAAACACCCAAATGTAAGCACTAAAATTATAAATTGACTAGGCAATGGTTTCTTAGATAGGACGTCAAAAGTACAAACAACAAAAAACAGATAAATTGAACTGCATCAAAATTTAAAACTTCTGTGCTTCAAAGGACACTATCAAGAACGTAAAAATACAATCCACAGAATAGGAGAAGATTTTTATCATTGTGTAAGGGTGAAGTATCCAGAATATACAAGGAAGAAAAGAATAAATAACCCAAGTTAAAAATGAACAAAGGATTTGAAAAGATGCTTAACATCATAAGTCATTAGGAAAATGTAAATGAAACCCAGAATAAGATACCACCTCACACCCACTAGGATAGCTATAATCAAAAAGACAGACAATAAAATGTGTGGAAAGGATGTCAAAAAAAAAAAAAATGGAACCCCCATACATTATTAATGGGATTGTAAAAGGGTCCAGCTACTTTGTAAAACAGTTTGGCAGTTCCTGAAAGAGTTAAAATAGAGTTACTATATGACCCAGCAATTCTGCTCTCATGTATTACCCCAAAGAAATGAAAACATTTGTCCACCCAAAGACTTGTACATCGGGCACCTGGGTGGCTCAGTTGGTTGAGCAATTGCCTTTGGCTCAGGTCATGATCCTGGAGTCCCAGGATCGAGTCCCGCGTTGGGCTCCCTGCTCAGTGGAGAGTCTGCTTCTCCCTCTGACCCTCCCCTCTCTCATGCTCGCTCTCTCTCTCTCAAATAAATAAAATCTTAAAAAAAAAAAAAAAAACTTGTACATGAATGTTCATAGCAACATTATTTATGATACCAAAAAGTAAAAACAACTCAAATGTCCATAAATGGATAAATAGAAAAACCAAATGTGGTTTATCTGTACAATGGAATATGATTCAACAATAAAAACAGTGGAATACCGATAAGTACTACAACATGGATGAACCTTGAAAACGTTACACTAGAGACACAAAGTAGGTTCACGGTTTCCGAGGGGGAAGGATGGGCATGTGTGGTGATAACTAATGATGGGTACAAGGTTTCTTTTCAGAGTGGTGAAAATGTTCTGGAATTAGGCAGTGGTGATGGTTATGTATCTTTGTGAATATACTAAATGCTACTGAATTTTATAATTTAAACGAGTGAATTTTATAGAGTGTGAATTATATCTTATTTAGGGGGAAAAACTCAATGGGCAAATTCAATAATAAGATTAGAAAGAGCCAAAGAGCGAATTCATAAATTGGAAGGTAGTCTGGATAAATGACTCACCTAACAAGCAGGGTTTACTCCAACAGAATTTGGAGATTTGTCAACAGGACAGTGTCTTGGAATTTGGCATCTTTTTATATCCTCCTTCGTACTACACCTTGCCTCTTACCCCTATCAGGTAACAGGAGTCCTACCCTTTGGTGAGAGTACCTGGCATAGCAATTCAGAGATGAGTTGTTTTTTAGAAGAAACTAAGAATTCTCTAAGTAGATGAAGTAACTTCACACGCAAACGTGTGTGTGTGAAAGTTCATACAAGAGCAAATAGTTGGTAGTAAACAGAAAAGGGAAAAGTTCAGGATGGGAAGAAAGAAGGAAGGTGTGGTAAAATGAATAATGTCCCCTCCCCTCCAAAGATATTCACATCCTGATCCCTGGAACCTCTGAAGTTACCTTATATGGGAAAAAAGGACTCTACAGATGGGATCAGACTAAAGTCTCCATGGGAGGAGAGGTTCTGGATATTCTGGGTGCACTAAATGTAACTACAATGGTCTTTCTAAGAGGAAGGAGTGCCAGATTTTACTACAGAAGAGATGAAGGTGGTATGAGCAGAGACTGGAACGATCCACTTTGAAGACAAAGAAAGGGGCCCCAAGACCAAGGAATATAGGAATTCCCAGAAGTTGAAACAGTCAAAGACAGATTCTCCCCTGCAGCCTCCAAGCCGAACCAGCTCTGAGGACACCTGGGTAGCCCAGGAAGACTCCTTTCGGACTTCGGGTCTCCAAAATGGTAACACAGTACATCCGTGTTGTTTTAAGTCACTATGTTTGCAGTAATTTGTTACAGCAGCAAAAGAAAACACAGGAGGTAAGTGGAAGGCCAGGAAGATGTAATTCAGCCTTGACGGAAATAAAGGAAACTGACCCTAAAACATACCAGGGCATTCAGAGCTGCTTCCCGGCCG
Source organism: Phoca vitulina (assembly GCF_004348235.1). Taxonomy (NCBI): domain Eukaryota; kingdom Metazoa; phylum Chordata; class Mammalia; order Carnivora; family Phocidae; genus Phoca; species Phoca vitulina. Next base: position 29,016,466 of record NW_022589706.1, read on the forward strand.
GCAGAGGAGAAAACTAAGGAGATATGGGTAACAAGGATGATGAGTCAGGCGGGTGCAAACAATAGGGGCTGTCGTATACAGAAAGAAGCTACCCAAACACAATCAAAGCTAGAGAACCAAGTGTGTTTAAAAACAGGATTTGGAAAAACTTGTAATGTGCAAGGAACCTCCCTCCCCCCATCAATGCTAAGTAAGTTTTCAAGTAAGTTATTTGTTCATCCACTCAGTATATATTTATTGAGCACTTACTATGTGTCAGGCCCTGTACTTCATTACATTAATGATGCTTACTCAAAACTTTTCCTATGCGAAGCACTTAAACAATTACACAAGAAAGTGGGTGCTAGCATATGGTTTAAGCTAACTAGATAAACCAAAACATTATCCTGTAAAAGCACTTTTATTTTTGTCACTGCTATTATATAATAAAGTGAATTACCTTTACTTATTTGGATGTGATCGCTCTCCTTTAAAAGCTTTGGCATGGCCTATCTGTAGGTATTTTAAGCAGTTAAAATCCAAGTTTAAATAATAATTCACTACCCCAAATTTTCTGAGTCTGTGTTTTGAATATATTTGCTCTGACTTAGACTTGCTTCTCCCTACAGCCAAGCCCCACTTGCAGTTCTCTCTTTGGAAAACAAATATAATAGAATTTTTAAACTGGAGATTGCCTAAATATCATCCAGTCCAACTCCTCAGTTTACAGCTGTCAGAAGTGAGACGTAATTGGTTCTAATAACTTGTCTACACCTTTAGCCCTAGTTGGCAGGGCTGGGACTGGTGCTCAGGCCTCCTATCTCCCCATCCACAGCTCTGCAGCAACCACAGGCTGCCTGCTCTTAAACCCAGACTTCTAGGCCCAGGGACTCTGCTTCAGATCTTACTTAAACTCCTCAGGCTATTGCCATATGAAAAGCCTGGCAACCTGTCTCTTTAAAGAACTAGACTTTAAGCTTAAAACCAAGACAAACCACATATAATGAAAACAAGCCACATTATCTGCACAAAAACAAATTGAGTTCTTTTTACATTTGCATCACACATATTTCATGCAGCTAATTTCTGGCCACTGAACAGATAAAAAAAAAAAAAGTTAAGCCTCAATATTAGGAAAAAATAAGGAAATGCCAATTACAACAATGAGGATAGCATATTTCACCTCTCCTATTGGAAAGTGTTTTGTTGTCTCCCTCTGTTTCCAGAGTAGGAAGAAATGTGCAGTCCTCGCACAAGGGTGATGGAATGGAAATAGATAAAACTTCTCCAGAGGACAGTTTGGGCACACATAGCAATGTCTTTCTAATGTGCAAGCAACACTTTAACTCAGCAGTTTCACTTCTGGATGTTTCTTAAGAAGAAAAAAGAGTTATGAGTGATGATTAATCCAGGACATCAAAAGATTGGAAATACCCTAAATGCTCAACAGTGGATGATTGTTTTTTGTTTTTAAAGATTTTATTTATTTGAGAGAGAGAGAGAGCACACTGAGTGCATAAGCGGGGGGAGAGGCAGAAGGAGAGGGAGAAGCTGACTTCCTGCACAGCAGGCTCGATCCCAGGACCCTGAGATCATGACCTGAAACAAAGGCAGCTGCTTAACCGACTAAGCCACCCAGGCGCCCCAACAGTGGGTGATTGTTAATCATGATATATCCGTGCAATGTAATAATGTGTAAGATTGTTAAAAATCACACACTAGAAGAAGAGTTAATAATATCAGAAATTTCCATGATGAATTAAGTGACAAAAAGTATGTCCTAAAATAAGACATACAGTATGATCACGATAATGTTTAATATAAAGGGGCAGATGCATGCATGTACACACACGACTATAAAAATGCAAGCAAAATGTTAAGGATGGGGTTTTTTTCTTTGTGCTTTTCAGTGTTTATACATTTTCTAAAATAAACGGATTGTTTTTTTCCCCTTGGACAGAGGAAAAATATAATCAGTATTATTTTTAAAATCTTGTTCCTTTAACCTTCCCCAACTCCAACATCCACTCCTCATTCAGGGAATCTTATTACTATAACTGTGAGACTCCCCAAGGACTCCTCAGCTGTGATCACCAGCGTCTGGACAATCCTGCAGGACTTCCTCCCACACCAGGAAAACCAATTAAAACCAGAGCAGAAAGCCCCTCTTTTGGGATACTGCATCATATCCTGCCTGTCCTGGGCAGTGAGACCCACTTGGCTATTAATGATCTTGAGCACTGCTCTCAGACTCCTGGTTTTAAATTCCAAATTCCCCACACCCCAGCTGAGTTGAGAAACCCGGCCCCTCCCCACTCTCCAAAAACTGATTCTGCCCAAGCATGCTTTCCAGTATTACATGATCTATAGGCTAGTGCTTCTCAAACTGGGAGTTGAGACCCATGAATGGTTGCCAAAAATCAATTTTTTTTAAAGATTTATTTATTTGACAGAGAGAGCGAGCACAAGCATGGAGAGCAGCAGAGGGAGAGGGAGAAGCAGGCTCCCCACTGAGCAGGGAGCCCGATGTGCGGCTCGATCCCAGGACCCTGGGATCATGACCTGAGCCGAAGGCAGACACTTAATTGACTGAGCCACCCAGGCACTCCTGAAAATCAATTTAATGGGTCCCAACCAGCACTTGCTTGACCATGGCAGAAGTTCTTCATATCCAGGTGAAGCAACCTCAACACATTCAACTGTTTTTACTGCCTCCCTCTGGAACACCACATAGATAAACCTACCACCGGCCACAGCTGGAAAGGAAATGTACTAGTCTAGAAAGATATTTATGATACCTTGTTGAGTAAACACCATGTGCAACATTACCCCATTTCTGCAAGTAAACAGAAAATAAATATATTGAGAGAGAATACCTGACATACAGAAGGGTATTCCACATAATGCATAAAATGGTAATCTCTTGGTATAGAGGGCTGTGAGAGTTTATTTTTTCTTTTCTTTTTAAAATTTTCTATATTACATATGTATACCCATATGATTTTAAAAGTGTTTTTTAGGGGCACCTGGGTGGCTCAGTCATTAAGCGTCTGCCTTTGGCTCAGGTCATGATCCCCGGGGTCCTGGGATCGAGCCCCACATCGGGCTCCCTGCTCGGCAGGAAGCCTGCTTCTCCCTCTCCCACTCGCCCTGCTTGTCTTGCTGTGTCTCTCTCTGTCAAATAAATAAATAAAATCTTTACAAATAAATAAATAAACAAACAAACAAAAGTGTTATTACCCTTACTGTACTTATTACTATTACTCTTTTTATATGAAGTACTCTCTCCTAGGGCCTCTGTGTTATTTATGGTTACTGAATTTAACTGGATAAGAGAGGAGCTAGGGACAGATGACAGCATCCTTTGACGCTGAATCCTTTAGGTCTTTAAGACCTGTATTTCCAAAAGCTCTAGTGGGGAGAACAGGTGAGGGGACACCACCTAAATAAGTGGTCAGTGGGTCACCTGACAACCCAAGTGCAGGAAAGAATACAGATGGGAGCAGGGGAGCAGGGAGACCTAGGCTCAAATTGCAACTCTGCGCTGACAAGTTACTTTGCTGTTTCAGGCCTCATTTTCCTTATCTGTGAAATGGAGGTAATAAAATGAACCTTTAAAAGTTTATCCAGTTCAAACTGAGATACTTCTAGTAACTTTAGGACACAGCTTGTGGCAGGTAGTATCTCCTCAACACAACCAATGCCTTTCCTCAGTCACAGCAAGGAAGTCAAGGGGGGAGGGCCAAAAGAAATAATCATATGTGCCTATTACTATTCAAGCTTCTAATGTTTTATTTATTGTTTTTAAGTTTTTTAAGTAGGCCTGACATGGGACTTGAACTCACTACCCTGACATCAAGACCTGAGCTGAGATCAAGAGTCAGATGCTTAGCCGGGTGCCCCTGCTTAAACTTTTTAAATGGCAATTTCTTAAGTACAGAAAAAGAGGAAACCTTTTCCCCCACCTCTGAGAGATGGAAAGACAGATGGAAGGAGGGCCGGGGTGGGTGAGCAGCACTGGGCACAGCACCTGGGCTGCCCTGGAGGCCCTGATTACGCCCCCGTGGCCCTGGCCTGTGCCAGTTCTGCCAAGAGCTCTGGAAAATGCCTTCCAGGGGCCTCCTGAAGAAATGACCAGATCCCATCTCAAGCCTAAGGTGATGCCACAAATATTTGAGAGCTACCACAGATAAAGCCCTGTCCTCACACGCACAGAAGAGGAGGGAAGTGAAAAAGAGTTTAGTGTCAAAGTCCAGACAAAGTATATACAACATACTCCAAAATACAGAGAGCAATTTGGGACACAAGCTTCAGGAGGGAGATTGAAGAGCTACATGGGCATGTGGTTCCAGGTGGGAAACCGCGGCAGCTTCCTGGGAAAGAGGACAATGCTGCTGTGCCCTTGAGCCAGAGTAGAGTTCTAGCAGGCGCTCAAAAGACGGATCCGCATCACAGAGAGGGTCCAGCAGGAGCTGGTGACCCTAAGGCAACACTGGGTCTTGGCAGGAGCCGCCCACTTAGGCTGGTGTAAGATATCCACCGAGCAGTAATACTACCAACAACAACAACTATTATTAACCATGAGTAATGGGCACTAAAATAAGGGGCAGCAAAAGACAATGTGGAAGACTCAAATGTCAGAGTGACCTTCTGGACCAGTGGGGACGCACCAAACATTCTGGGCAGGGATGGAAGCGATGCTTCCATTAGACGAATCTGGCTAAACGTAGGAGTCAGCTGTGCAGGGCGAGAGAGTGCAGGCCAGAGGTCAGGAGGCTACTGCCACAGTCCAGCCCCGGACAGCTTAGCCGGAGCCATGCAGAGGAATAGCTAGGTGCAACACAAACAAACAAGGATGCAGTCTTCTTAGCAATTCCCAGGATAATTTCAAAACACCAGTCTTAACACAAGCACAAATACCGGTATGCAAAGACTGGAGAGGTCCACTCTAGCTACTGACTTCTCTTGGTGTTCAATGGATGCCATTCCACATTCCACCAAGGAACAGCATCCTGTCCTGAAAGAAGAGAGCCCTGAATGGGAAAATAATAAACCCAAAACAGAAAAAAAAAGAAAATCTAAAAACTCCAATTTGCCATGTGAGCCTCAAAAATGATTCGGAGCACAGCACTGTGCTCCATTCTTGACCGATGGTTCTGGCCACACTCAAGGACAAAATTATAAACTCTAGAGAATTTTTTTCCCCTGAAATATTTTCTCTTCTCCAGGAACAGTGCGGTCCTGTTCAGGCCTAGTCCTGGCTAAGAGGCCCCAAGTCATCTTAACTTTCTTGCCTAAGGTGACAGGAGATAGAGCAGCTGAGGTTAATGCTTCCTACCACTAAGAGTGGCCACTAAAGAATGTCAGCTTGAGGTTTCAACCAGCAAATCTTATTTAATAATAAGGAGGAGGGAGGTACAATGGGGAGGAAGGGAAGAACAGAAAACACACCCCATAAAATAAATGATGGTTTGAACATACTGAACCAAGGGATCAACACTGTAAAAAGGAGAGGAAAAGCACAAAAGGGTGAGAACCACGTTCTAGTTTCTGGGAAGGATGTTTCAAGCAAGGTGTTATGCAAACACCCTGAAGGCCAAGGGACTGTCGTGTTGCCCACTGCAGAATGCAGCCACTCCCCTTCCTTCCCACCAGGAGAAAAAGCACCAGTGACGTGCGCAGCAGAGGCCTCTGGGAATGGCTAGCGTGTTCCTGGCACCTAGGAAGGGTAAATTAGGACAGTTTCCTCCTAGAGAGCTCTTAACGAGAAGTAAGTCAAATGAAGAAAGGTACCCTTTCAACTACTCGACAGCCCAGACTTTGAAGGTCAGAGCCCCTTGGAAAACTCCGAAGAGGTTCGATGAATCACTCACGAAGACGGTGAACAATGAGCAGGTCCACAGGCATGAATTTTCCAAGTCAATGTAGTTCCTGCACCGTAAGAACCCAAACTTTAACATTTTAACCATTTTGAAAGAAGAATGTTCTTCCAAACGCAGTAGACTGAACCCATAAAATTAGCATTTCTGCTGGTGGAAACTGGTAAAAAAATAACAGTGTCATATGTTTCAATCATAGTACATGGTTCCAACTTCTCCACAGCAGGAAGAGGCAAATTTTTTCTTAACAGGACAGACCGTAGATATTTTCAGCTCTGAGGGCCAAGAGGCAAAGTAGATTCTGTAGGTACTTACATAACCACTTAAAAATATGAAAACCATTGTTAGCTTCTACAAAAACAGGCGTGGGCTGGATTTGGCCCGGGGGCCATTTTGCTGACCTCTGTTTTATGGTATACAAGGGTAAATTTTTTCTGATGTTCATTATGAAAACTGCTAATTTTAGGGTAATGGAGTCATGCCATTGGAGGATCCTAAAGGATCCACATAAAAGCTGTTTATCCCATTCATGCGGGCAGCATCACTGGTGGTTGGTCTGAATCTCCGCTCTGTTGTCAGCTCTCCCTTCCCCTGCTGCTTCTAACCACCTGGCTTATTTTAGAAGCAATTGTCTGGGGGAGGGTTTGAGGGCAGTTCTAACTTTTCTGTGAAGAAAAAAAAATGGAGATGTATAAGGAAATGAGGCTTAAAGGTGAACATGAATAAACATAACGATGAAAAGGATATGGGAGCAAAGGCACTCTGGGGAATTACCCCAAGCATACCCCTGATTTGAAGCCAAAATCCCAGAGGTCCAAAGGAAGCAACAAAAGCAAATAAATATCTAAGCAGCTGGCCCAAAGCTAAAAGACTAAATGGAACAAAAAAAGTAAGTTTATGACAAACTCTCCTTTATAGAAATAGGAGAGATGATTAAGGGCAATAATACTTTTTCTCCTAAGTCAATCAGGGGTAGATTGGGGCCACAACTGTAGCCATTCCCAAAAGACCATAATTGGAAAAACTTAACTTTTGTGAGACGTCGGAAGTTATCACTGAGGGAATCAGGAATTTCCTCCTTCGGAGAATGCTGACAAGTAAGAGTCAGGGACTCTCTCCCTAACGTGTATTCAACAATGATGTATCCAGGAGGACCTCTCTTCTGAGTCCAGGAATTCTTTTATTTAAAAGAATTGTAAAAATCAGTAGGAAACGATCTTAATTTATGGCATTGCTATTGTTTCAAATGTTATATATTGTGATGCAAAAGAGGAAAGCTTAAAAAAAAAAATACAAACCCTGTCTATGAACAGATGCATTGAAAGAGAAAAAGGAAATTGCTTATATACACTTCTGGCCTTCTACGGACACTGGATTAGAAAAACCCGAACTTCAATAGCATTTCTCATCATTCAATATTAAACACGTCCCCTAGAGCAATCCATCCTCCTGCATTTCTAAACCCTCTCATTTAAATCTTACAAACCTTCACCAGTTCAGTACTGTGCAATATTCTACAATGAAAGTTAAAGAGGGAAAAAGGGAGATCCAATCCCATACGTACATGAGCTGCCTGGGTGACAGGGAGCCTCCGGGTACCGTCTGCCCATAGTGACTGGTCAGCACATTAGCAGGGGCCTCAGCAGTTTCCAAGTACTCAGGAAAGATGGAGATGGTTTGCTGGGGTGGAGGATGGGGGCGGGGAGGGGAGGAGACCAAAAAAAAAAAGTAGAAACAAAACAGAGATTTAGGATAATGACTACATTTTTTTTCATTAAAATGCTAATGATGACCACAAATTTCCAGATAACCACATTTATGAATTATTCATAGTCACATGTGAGATGAAGTCTCCGTGTCACTGCGGGCAGGCACAGAGCTTGCTGGTGATTAGCATGTGGCCCGTGTAATAAGTGTGACAGAAGCGCAGGTCACTGCAAGTCTATCCATCGGGGTTGGCCCCCACTGGCCTCTTTAGGAGACCAGGCAATCCCACCCACATTTTGTTGGTGCTCATCTCACTCCTCCCGAAAGTCGAGGCACAGCTCCAGCCTGGTTCTTTGTTGTGACGTCTGAACTAATACCCTGTAAAAACTCTAAAAGCTTGAAAGAAAAAAAAAAAGAAAATTTCTGTATTGGGTAGATAAGACATCAGATTGGTTAAAAAAAAAAACAAACAACTTTCCATTGAAGTATAACATAAATATAGAAAAGTACACATACCATAAGTGAAGAGCTCAATGAATTTTCCTAAACTGAACACGCCAGATCAAAACTGGAACATTATCAGCGCCCCAGAAGCCTCCTTCATGCCCCCTCCCAAAGGCAATGATTATGCATAGATTACTCCTGCTCATTTTTGTAGACATCACATTGATTTGCTGTTGTTCTGAATTTCTCATTTGAAAAACATACACTGAATACCTCCTAGATGCCAAGCCCTGTGCCAGGCTCTGGAGCTACAAACAGGAATGAGATGCTGTCTCCGTCGTTAAGGAAAGTGAAGTCCAGTGGGGCCAAGACATACACATAACCCATCCCAAAGGATAGTGGGATGGGTGTGATGACAGACTTATGTCAAGTGGGGGCACCTAGCCCAGAAATGGAGAAGATAGGGAAGGTTTTCTGACTAAATGGATCACCTAACATGTCCTCAGGCTGGGTGGGACTTAGCCAGGCTGGGAATGGGAGACAAGACAACGGAAAAGGCAGAGGTAAGAAACTGCATGGTGTAACTCAGTGCGTTGGCCTCTCTAGGGTAAGGAAAGGAAAGGAGCCTGGAGCCAGATCCTAATCTGTCCACATGCTCAAGGACTCTGACTTTATTCTTGTGGCAGACAGCCACGGATGGGTCAGATCTGGGTTTCAGATGCAGTACTCTCTCTGGATGGATTCAAAGAGGGCAGAGTGGAGGCAGGGAGGCCAGCTCAGCCAGTGTGCTTGTTTGGTATGAGAGGAAGGGTGGGCATTAGGAAAGCGGGGAGGAGGGGGAGGAGAGAAGAATTAGTACTTGGGAAACATCCAGACACTAACAGCAGAATAACTTGGTGATTAACTACACGTAGCCGGTGGGAGTGATGACTGTGTAGAGAATACAGAAGGATGAACAAGTTTCCTAAGGAAGACAAGGGGTTTCGTTTGGGGCATTAGAAATTGAGGTGTAGAACATTTGGGTGGGACACCCACGTATTCTTGAGTGTGAGGCTTGGGGAAGAAAGTTGAGCAAAACATAAAGGCATCTACGTGATCATTACACAGAGAGAGCAGAAATGAGGTTAGTGGGTGACAGCCCTGAAGGAATGTGGGTAGAGCGAGGAGACAGAACAAGGGCTGAAAAGCAGACCCTCAAGAACAGGAACAATGACAGAACGGGCAAAGGAAAAAGACCGAAGAAGAAAGGCAGAGATGTACCATGGGATACAACGAGATGAATAAAGAAAGAAATGAAAAATATACCTTTGGATTTGCCACATAAGCAGTCACTGGCCGCCCCGGTTGAGTGCAGTTTCAGTGACGTGGTGGCAGCCAAGACAAGAGAGCGAGCGGAAGAGAAGAGGAGGGAAAATGGATGGTTGCTGGAAGGTGTAGGTGCTCACGGAAGTCCATATCCATGAGCTGAAGGCATCAGTAGAGAGAGAAAGGCTGAGAGGACAAGAGGGAGGAGGGAAAGATGGAATTAGATCCCTATGGAGGTGGGGGAAAGGGTCAGGAGTACAAATGAAGGGGCTGACCTTGAGCAGGAAGGGAAATCCACAACCCTCTGATATTAGAAGAATACCAGAATTAGAGGAATAGAGACAAATCTAGTTAGAGCTGGTCTGTAGGTAAGAGCATTGGGATGTTGGAGGCAACAGGCAAAATGACAACATTATAGATAAAATAACTGGCAAGGCTCTTTACTGAGCATGGGGTGATGTGTACATGGTTTGACAACCTAGATCTTGAAAATCTTGGTTTCATATACCTGCTTCCCTCCAAAATTTAAATAGCCCAACCCTGTTTTAAGGTAAATAAACATATACGCCAGTGCCTATCAAGGGGGTAAGGGGCATTTGTGAGGTGAGAGCACACCCACAGTAGAACTTAACAGTATCAAAAAAAAAAAAAAAATCTTATAAGTAAAACATTCAGAAGAAGGCTCTTAAAATGATCTCTGGTTTGTGGTGCCAACCTTTCCAAAGGTTTATATGAGTTATATTTCCTTAAGTGAAACCACTTCCCACCATCTCACAAGGCTTCTTAAGATGCTTCAATTCAAAGACCCCTCCCAGCATGACTAACCTAATGAAAATGAGGAGTCAGACAGCTGAAGGTAAAGGCCAGGAGAGGGGAGTGGGCGTGGGGTCGGCAGCATCACCTGCCCCCGAGGTGGCCCAGCGTCATGCCTCTTCAGACAGCAGCACTGCCGTCCCCCTAAGGTTCCCCCTTAGCCCCCTCTTCCACCTTGGGTTCTAGCAAATCCAAAAGTGGGTGAAGTGACTTTGTTCTTGGAAAGCATTCCAATAATGACAAAATAGCAAGGTTCATTAGAAAGTCTAATGCAATGGAAAACACCTCGGAAAGTAGATTTTGTGTTCTCCAAGCAGACTCTGTGATCTCAAAAGCTATGAGGCTACTCCACCGTTTGTCTATCCTGTTACCATGAACATCTCCTTTGGGAGATGGCAGAATTTCAGAATTCTAGATAAACGTGTCACCGTCGTTGAAGTCAGCCAGGATTGAGATGGTTCCAAAGCCATCAGAAACCTACCTACCAACTGGGCCATCCCTCCTTGCATCCCCAGCACAAAGGAGACATAGCAAGCAGTCAATAAATATGGAATCAATCAATAAACCGATACATAAGTGAAGAGTTCTCACAACTAAGAGGTAAAGAGGCCAATTAAATGGTGAGAATAGAAATAAGTCTGTTCCTTCCTTTCCCAACCTAACTGACTCAAGGCCAAGCTGCAAATCACACTCAACTGCATTTACTTTCCTCCTCACAGAGGAAGATCTTTATGAACTCATAAATACATATTGTGTGTTAAATAAGAGGATTCAGAAATAATGAATTTATGAAAACCAGGATGCCTCCTAAATGGGAAAATAGGTAGGTGCGAACATTCTGAGCATACAAAGGAATAGAAATTGCCCACTTTACAACTGTCTGCCTTCTTTGTTCTCCTTCCGTGTGAAGGACAGGACGTCATTACTCTCACAGCATGGCACCTCTCCTCCCAGATGCTCATTCACACAGCAACCTGCCCAGGTTCAACCCACTGGGGCAACAGAGAGTAATGAGATAATCAAGTCCCGCTTCCTCAAAAATTCAGAAAATTTGCTCGTTACAGGCCTCTGTTTTCATCCTAATATATATTTATATTATTCATCATTTCACTTCTTCTACAGCACATAAGCTCTGAGGTATCACTGATCCTACGGAACACATTTAACACATTACCTAGCAGCGCACTGTACTACTGTCTGGAAATAACTTTAATGATAAAATTTCCCAAAATGAATAAGAGTGGGTTCTTACTGTTTTTTGTTTTGGATTGTTTTTTTTTTTTTTTAGTAGGTATTAGGTGACATTTTTCTGTACTGTAAAAAAATAACTCAGTCCTGAAAACATCAAATCTGTTTCTGCCCATCTGATCAGCAATACCCTAAGAAGGAAATAAATCTTCAAGACTACCATACTTCTTCCTATGTTTGATTAAGAATCCTAAGAAACCAAGATGAACAATGCACTAGTCACTTGAAGGGAGGCCATCAAGGGGGAGGAGAGGGATATTTATGCCAGTCCACAAAATGTTTAGTGTGCAACTTTTTAATTACTATATTTATGGTACTATCCATAACATATTCACTAACACAAATGCTCTGCAGGGACATTAATCCTCAACACACACATTAAAGCAGCTCTCCTCTCCTACAAATTCTTATTATGCTGATGTGAGGCAAAAATGCCAAGAATTCTCTCCAAAACAAACATTTCAACAACCACTTGCTCTACTATCTCCCTTTTATAGTGTTTTATGACATTGCAGTATCTCTGCCTAGGTATTTGCAGCTATTGACCTAAAAGACAAATCTGTAAACAAAATGTTAAAAAAAAAAAAAAGACTTTGTTTAATGAACCATTTTTTGATATGAAAGCTGGTACAAGCTACTAAAAAAACTGGTTATGCTCTTCAAAAATAATACATTCTATAACTCATTAAATTGTAATTCTCTGCCTCACTATGCCATTGTAATATAATACTATGTGATTTCTGCTTTTTAGAAACCTCAAGGAGTAAGAAGATATTGAGAATGATCAAGACTTTCATAATAGTTGAAGGACTACCCATCTAAGTAATAAAATGGGTTTAATCTCAACCATACTGGATTAATTTTTTTTTTTCCTAAAATGTAATGCCTTCTCGCAGCGTTCAGAATATAATCAATCTTGGGTGACACAGGATCATCAATATGACTACCAATTATCTTGCTGTGTTGGAAGAGAGAACATGCAGGTAAAGGAGCTGGTCCAGCGGAAAGTAGGCAGAAGCTGAGTTTCCACCACCATGACCAGAGCTGCTGGGGTGGAGTTCCTATCAAAGGAACAGGACACCCCGAGAATCCAAAGTAAGAGGTTGGCTGAGGTTCAAACAGCAAAGACAGCACAGGTATAAAAACACTCTGGAGAGCTAAAGGTGAACTCCTAGTTACAGACCCAGGTCTAGAGCCAAGAGTCAGGATCCTAGTGGAAGATAAATCGATGCAGCAGAAGGACAGGGTGTTAAGACTGGCTTAAAGTGTGCGCCACTGGTCACCGGGCTAGACCTGCCTATAAAGCCCAGGGGCGAGACACGCTTTCGACGCACAGAGGACTGTCTGCTCTTCTACTCAAAGGTTGCTGACTACTCTGCTTTCGGAGATATTTTCTCTACCTTTCACAGTTTGATTATCTCCTTGCCCTTGCCCTCAAGAGTCAAGTCTCACTGCGGTCAGAGTACAAACCTTTCCCTTTCTCAAGTCTGCTACAGTTTTGGAAACCAAATAAAATGTAAAAGTATAAGAGAACTAAACTTAAAAATACCAAACTCCAGATAAGGTCTGAAGGGCACAGTGCACAGGCTCTGGACCCATACCTGGGCAGCTGAGATGTCTTTTTTGTTTATTCCTTGGTTCTTCCAGAATTCCAATAGTACGGCTCATTTGAAGTCATTTGGTACAAATACAGCCAGGCCTAAAACATGCCCTGGGGGTGATATTTGTAAGTTGACTACTGTTATTTAACAAGGATTTCCTTTAGAGAAATCCAATAAGCTGAATATCCAGAAACACAATGGAATCAATTGCTCTGATGGGAAGTATGTGGAGATGTGGAAATAAACTCAAAACGTGAATGAATGAGGGCTTTGCCACTGGAGAAGTAAGTGGTTGGGGACGAGTCGATTAGACTTCTATGCCTCTTCTGTAAAATGGGTTAATGATACCTACCTTGCAAAGGCATGAATGAGGAGAAATGCATGGCTCAGGTGATACCAACAAATGTCAATTAAACCTTAATTAAGTAGAAGCATCACACATAAACTCCTATGACACACAGATCTTTATTTAGAGCTGAGAAAGTCATCTGCCTCGTGCTTTCCACCCAAATCTCACCAACTCATATGATAAGATTCCTTCCCCAAATTATTTTCAACCGAACTTTCCTTTGGTTTATAAAATGTTTTTAACTGCTTAAATAAGAAGTACAAGTATTACTGCATTTTCAGATTAAAAAAAAAAACAACTAGAATGTAAAACTCCCCCATTACGATCTTCTCAATTTGTTTCTTCCTTAACTTTTTCTTATCTAAGTTAGTTCGTCTTTTTCCCATGTTTGTTTTTTCACATCTTTGTGGATCTTTTTTCTCACTTTAATTTGAGGTTTGCAACAACAGTAACTAACATCTTTATAGTATTTAAAAGTTTATAAAGCACTTTCATATACATTACCTTATTTCCCTTAAATTACTTCTACGTGTTTCTCTTTAGTTTCCCTTGCCCCACTTTCCAAAACACAGGCAGAACTTTCTAAAATCAGCAAAGAAGCAACTTTTATCCTCCCAACTGCCAACACATCAATACACAATACTTTGCAGAGCTGTCTAATGCAACGTAGACTATATACAGTATACCTAAATCCGAACACATCCAATTCTTCTTGCAAATAATTTTTTTTCTCCCCTGGTGATGATCTTTTGAAGTTAAAATATGGTGAGAAATGTATAAACATACCAACCTCTTAAAATAAGACAGGTGAATCCCTTTAGGAGTCATCAAAAATAATAAATGAAAAATAAAAGGAAGAAGAGGTGAAAACAATTACAGAAAGAGAAAGAACAAAGTTTTTGTTTCAGCTTTCAGTAAAATTTCCATTATCTATCTTATCAGAGCTATTTATTCTCTAAGCTCTGCATTAAGTAATCTGATCCTTAAATCTGTGAAAACCACAAGGGATGCGCCCATCTCATTAAAAACGATGATCTTTTGAGTTATGATAATGAGAAAGAGCATCTACTTTTGGTTTTAAGGACAGAAGTATTTCCTGCTTGTTGCTCAGAGGCAGCAACACTTCTAGTAAGCTTTAGCACAAAACAGATGCCTGGCACTCTTTACCTATCATGATGAAAACAGGAACCTTCAAATAGAAATGTTTCCTCTCTGAACCTCTACATACTCTCAATCTTGATTTATCAACAAAGAACATGAGGTGTCTGAAACAGAAAAATATTAATTCTACCATGTGAAGGTAAACATTATTTTTTTTAAAAAGATTCTATAAACTCTAGATTAGGAATCAGATCAGATTCCTCTACATTCATTCAAATCCGACAAGACAGAAAACCTTTAAAATTTGAATTGGCGTCCTCTTTGCTTTACAATGGTTGACTAAGGCCCATAATAATTTTATAGTAATCCTTGCTATACCTTAATAATATGTTAAACACAGTAAAAAAAGAAATCAGCTGTTACTGTTAAAATGGGGAGTACTAAAAAAAAAATGTAAGGAAAAAGCTGAGAGATCATACATGGTCCTGATTCTGCCACAGTGTTTACATGTTCAAAAATGTAAGCTTTGGCACATTATAAATCTTTCCACATTTTACAAGAGATACTCTGAGTGGTTTTATCCTAGAAATGGAGAAGATGTCATGGTCTGATGTTGTTCTATAGAATCTATAGAGATAATTCATGGAAACTCGGTATCCCATACAATACAACTGGGACCATGGAAAAGAATGTTTTTCCATAGAAACATAGAAAAGAATGTTTTTCCACCTTGGACACAACTCAAGTCAAACTAGTCGGAAATCTAAGAAAGATTGACCCAAGTGGGATTAAGGCCATGAAAAACCCTAGGGGACAGAAGTCATTTCTTTGTAATGTTGGAAATTGTATGTCATTTTTGTGACTGGGTTTAAGATCACACTTGGAATTTATACCTTAGAGATAACTAACCTTTTTTCCTATTATGTACTCAAATCAAGAAAGGGTGACACCCAGCTCATTTTGACAATGAGAGTAACAATTTTTGAACGAAACTGAAAAGTATAGTAAATGGAATCCATCCTGGAATAGCCAAATAAACTTTTCTTTAATGGACCAGAAAACCATGAATCCGGATTGAAAGGCCAAATCTCAAAAGTCCATTAATAAGGATTTTCAGTTTTATGTGATAGATTACAATCACATGCTTAACTCCATTCCCTCCAAAACCCTACTAAATGACACTAAGCAAGAGGCAGAGATAAATTCACAAAGAGAAAAGAGAATGGAAGAGGAGAAAATTAATGGAAAAATTTTTGGAAAATAGAAATCAGATAGGCCAGTGATGAGTAAATTTTCAGCATAGGGACAGACAAAAGTTAAATGCCTACAGACAGAACTGTCAGGAGGAAGCAAGCCAATATGGGGCACGGAACGTTAGGAAAGTACCAATTCAGGCCCAGTTACATCAAAAGTCCAGGCTGGAAGGAGAGGGCAGTGTAGGGGTACCACTGAAAACCAGAGGACTGCTTGCAAGATGTTTTAAGGAATAAACTTCCAGATCCTTCCTCAGCCATGAAGCTTGTCAACTGTCTCTCCTTCCACCTCAGGTTTGCTCCCTGCAAAGGTTAAACTTAAGAAGGTCTGGACTCAGGGACATGAGGAACAGCAACACAGGTGGAGACATCACACGGAAAGAGGGGACCGAGTGGGAAGTGTACACTCCGAATGGACAGACCCAGAGGCCCTTCCCTTGCTGGGCTCCTCGAGCAGCGGCCACATAGGAGATGGGAAGAGTTTTCGGGAGCAACTACCTAGCCCAAGAAAAGAGATCTACAGTTTCTAAAACTATGGAGAAAGGGGGCTTCTGAAAGAAAAAGTCATCCAGTAGTAAGGCCACCAGTTGACGAGAGAGAGAGCTTGTCAACCTGCTCACACAGAGTTTCCAATCAGTTTTCAGAGTCTCCACATATATCACATGGACAGCAAACAATCACCAGACATGCGATGAAGAGGCTGATGTGACAAATACAAACTTTAAAAGGAAACAGAGTCAATGCTGGAAGCAGGAGAAAAACTTCATATATACATTATTAGCTGCAAGGGGTAAAAGATATTGCATCCATAAAGCAAAAAAGAATAGGATGCTATAAAAATAGAAATATTGCGAGAGCAAGAAAGAATTCTTAAAAATTAATACTATGATCACAGACATTAAAAATCCAGAGAACAGTTAAAAGATAATAAAGGTAAATGTTCCTCAAGAGTAGAAGAAAAAGATGTAAAAATAGAGGTCAGAAATTGTTTTTAACAATAAACTGAAGGAAAAATACACAAATTCCAGCATTTGACAAATAAGAGTTCCAGAAAAGAAAGAATATAAAAAACAATAGAAAGAAAATTATCCTCCACCCCCCAACACACAAAAATCTTCACAATGAATGAAAAAAGTTATAGAGCAAGGCACATTATCGTGGAATCTTAGAACATTAGAGGATTTAAAAAAAAAAGACTCTAGAAGCTCCCCCCATCCCCTCAAAAAAGTCACATATATAACCAGAATCAAAAAAGCATCCAACAATTCAATAATAAAATTGGAAGCGGAAGAAAATGGAATGAGGCCTCCAAAACTCTCAGGGAAAATAATTTCCAACTTTAAGTTCTATATCATTCGTATGTGAGGAGAGACTAAATGATATTTTCACACATGCCAGATCTCAAAAAAATACATTATACCCAATCTTTCTCAAGAAGCAACTGGGCAATGTGCCTCCCCAAAGAGAGACAAAACCAAGAGAGATGCCACCCATCCAGGTCAATCAAGAATTCTCAACATGATAGTGAAGGAAAATTCCAGGTCAACAGTGTGCATATGGCGTCAAGAGTAAATGGTTCAGAATGGAGCAGGCAGGCAGAAGGCTCTGGAAAAAATGTCACACACACACACATATAAGAACCAAGAGACAAGCTGTTATGTTTAAACTTATTTGAGAATTTGGGGATGGGGCACCTGGGTGGCTAGTCGGTTAAGCGTCTGACTTCAGCTCAGGTCATAATCTCAGGGGCCTGGGATCGAATCCCACATTGGGCTCCTTGCTCAATGGGGAGTCTACTTCTCCTTCTGCCTGCCCCTCCCCCCGCTCATGCGCATACTCTCTCTTTCTCCCTCTCAAATAAATAAATAAAATCTTAAAAAAATAAAATAAAGAGAATTTGGGGATGAATAAGTGAATCAAAAAAAAAAAAGAAACTTCAGTACGCTGCACAAGAAAATAAAATCACAGTATACTGCATAACTTAGTTGTGAAAAATATTTACAGTGAAAACAAACTGATACGTAACTGTCTTGAAGAGTGAAGGGCAGGTATTTCAGGGAGGGAGAATAAAACAGAGCTAACCCCTTAACTTCCTTCATAGGAATTCAATGTTTAATGTGTAAAATTGAAAAAAAAACTTAAGAAATACTAAGATAAACATTTTAATTAGCTATATGGAACTAAACATAAGAAAAAGAGCTAGCTGAATGTAAAGTAATTGCCTCTCAGAGGTGGAAAATGACAATGCAAATAAGCAGGCAGGAATTTATATGCTGTATATGTATTATTGTAAATAAAAAATAAATTTTAGGGGCACCTGGGTGGCTCAGTCAATTAAGTGTCTGCCTTCGGCTCAGGTCATGATCCTAGGGTCCTGGAATTGAGCCCCACGTTGGGCTCCCTGCTCAGCAGGGAGTCTCCTTCTCCCTCTCCCTCTGCCCCATCCCCCTGCTCTCTTTCTCTCTCTCTCTCAAATAAATAAATAAAATCTTTTAAATAAATAAATTTTTTAAATGGTAGAAATTAATCAATAAATCTGTAAACCACCCAACCACATAAGACACACTGATAATGTGAAATTTCATTCTCTATATAAGTTAACAGATAAATCTAAATCTGTTTCTCCTAATCAAATTGTTAAAATTCAATTTAGTGCATTTTATCTTTAAGTAGCAAGAAGTGCACTGAGAGAGGTCAAATATGCCTAAATCATTAAATCACACCTCTAGCTTTAATTAGCCCATAATGAGGGGGCACCTGGGCGGCTCAGTCGTTAGGCGTCTGCCTTCGGCTCAGGTCGTGATCCTGGGGTCCTGGGATCGAGCCCCGCATTGGGCTCTCTGCTCAGCAGGAGGCCTACTTCTCCCTCTCCCACTCCCCCTGCTTGTGTTCCCCCTTTTGCTGTCTCTCTCTCTGTCAAATAAATAAATAAAATCTTAAAAAAAAAAAAATTAGCCCATAATGAAAGGGTCCTTGGACACCAGTGCACAAGGAAGAATCAGCCATCTTTGTCATCACCAAGTTCATTAACTGTAGCTGCAGACGTGTTGACCACTCCCATTCTACGAGAGGCCCTAGTATGGCTTCTTACAGTGAAGATTAGTCCTTATTGAGGGGTTCAGGATGGAAAATATCTAGCATCTGCACCCCTTTCCTATATTTGGGGAATTCCTCATCATGTGAGTGTTGATGAGAGTCACACCTTTCAACATAAAGGCAAAAACAGCTGGACACTCACCTTCCCAGACTCCCTTGCAGCTAAGGCATGGGTACATGACTTAGCCTTGGCCAACCCTGGATCTAGAGCTAGAGACCCAAAGAGGCAGGAGAAGGAAATTACCGTGGGTACGGGCAATGGGGACAACATCCAGTATCAGAGTTAGCAAAGGCTGAGGTAACAGAGTTGGTAGCAAGTGTCTGGTCCCATCGTTGTGGTCAGTGTGAACCAGCATGGTCTCCTGTCCAGTGATAGGGTCCATCCAACCCTGCATAGAGCTAATCATATCATATGACCTTGGCGATGAATCTAGCTGTATAGTCTCTATTTGCTCCTGTCTTTTTTCCAACTTCCAGCAGTTCCAGAAACTACCCAATAACTTCTCAATAAACTCCTTCTCTGCTGAAATCATTCAGCCAGTCTCCATTGCTTCTAAGAAACCCTGCCCGATATCCTGTCCCAGGAGAGCCAGGAAGAGATAGTTGTCTACTGAAGTTAAGAATGAAATGTTTATGCTCCATAAGAAACCAAAGCAGAACCAAGGACATTTTTCCACAGGGAAACATGGGGGGAAGGTTAGGTTGTAAGGTAGAAAAAGAACTATGCTGCTGGAATGTTGTGGGTTAAAGAAGTTTCAACAGGCTCATCTATTCTTTGGGTTGTTTTCTCTCGTTAGAAAACACATTCTTAGTTCAAAACCACTAACTGACTTCACAACCAGCCATGAGAATGTAATCAGTTTGTGAATTGGGAGTTGCCACTATTTACATCTGGCAAAAGACTCACACTCAAGATTCTTATTGTTGTGAGTGGGCAGAAGAGCAGTGGGTGAGGAAGAACAATTTTCTTTGTCTCTCTGCTTGAAACAGAGTTTTCTGAGAGATGAAGCTGTTTGAAAAGCAGCGGTCAAGAACCGCGCATGAATATGAAAACGCAAACCAAGGCACCTGAAGGTTTATATTCAACTGTAGAACCATCAATATGCGGAAAAGCTGCATCCATCAGTTGAGCATACGGCAGCATATTTAGTTCCAAGTCGGAGAGAGCTGAACCCTAGGCAATTTATCTGCGTATGTCTCAGGCTAACCACACCAATTTTGCAGACAAAACTAGAAGTTAAGATAGATAGCTTAGAACAAACTGTTGATGTGACCAAAAGGGCCTCATAAGAGAGTCAAATGCAGTCATGACGTTAATAGAAATGGGGATGCAAAGAAAGCAAGCTCAACTCTGTGGTAGCTATTGTTTCTGGAAACTGAGGAAGTCTTTCATGACAAAGTAGAGCTCCAGCTGAAGTCATGATACAGCACAACTACAGTTTTTGTTAGTTGTACAGAACAAGATTAGACACACCCTGTGAAGAAGGCTTATGAAATAAATTCAAAGCCTGATGTGTGCATATAATTTCCCTGCCTGGGGTCTTAGTTCATAAAGACTTGCCAAGGGATCCATCCCTCAGTCATGGAAGTCAGGCTATAAATCACCTTGAAGGAAATTAATTGTTATTTCAGCAGTGATGTAAATGCTACCTCAAATTCTATTATCTGCCAAACCATCTTTACCATATATCCCTCTTAGCAGTCAGTTTCCATGAAATATCTAATGGCCTCTAAAACAAGAGTTTCATTCCACAGTTGTCCAAGTGAATTATACTGTGCTCACACGGTGTTTTGAAAAGCTGAGATAAATTTATCTCAGTCAATCCCTGATCCACAGCCACCCCCCTTTGTTTCATCTGGAGATCACAATGGACAGTGATTCCACACAGCAATATGTGTGTGTATCAAAGTAAATATGCAATCTAATCACCACAGCTTTGTAAAGAACGAGGCACAATTCTGCTATTTAGGTCTCAGAAATGAAAAGAGAAAAAGGGAGGAAAAAAAAAACCAAGAAATCAGTCTCAAAAGCTGTTTCCAAGACTACCTTTTTAAGAAATTTAAAAACAAGGGCCAGGTTTTTATGCACAAAGGTAAAGGAGGCAAATTCATAGCCAGCTAATAACCTCAAAATGGTGGAACCATGAACGAGTATTTCCAAAAGAGATTCATTGTATCCAAAGCCAGATCTAATATTTAGGAATACAGAAATATCTCTTTGTTTCTCCTCCCTCTACAAGGACTTAAGAGATCATCCAGAAATTCACACAGAGGGGTTTTATTTTGTTTTGTGTAGGTTCTGGTTCCAACCATTATAAGTAGCAGAATTTTATACATTTACTAAGAATTTCTATTGGATTTTACAATCTCACAAATATCTTCTTCCTCTGGATATTTTTCACTAAACAAATATGACAAGATGTAATTAAAATAGCACTGACTTCACCAATATCACAGAATGTACACTGATAACTAATGAAATTCTAAGGCAAGTGTAAAATGGTGGAAAAAAAGTAACTGAAAGCATGTCAAATGAACCACCGACCCTTCAACACTTACTACAAACACAGCAGTTTGTAGCAGGTGTGGAAACGAGTGAGGCATGTGACACAGTCACTGGCCACCGGGAGCTTAGCATATTTGAGCAACATGACATGTGGAGCTGTGAACAAACACTGAATTAGAGACCTCCTGGAAAGATTTAGACTTTAAGGAAAAGAAGCTGGATAAGGCAGATGGGGCCATATTCTGCCAGATTATTAAGCCTATTATATACATTTTTTTTTTATTTTATGTGACATGGACATGTCCACACCTCTTCTATCATAAAGGATACCAATCAATAATGCTGTCAAAGTCAACTTCATGCAACTAAGGAACTTTACTGTATCTTGCCAACACCGCTCATCATACTGCAGTATTTACTTCTGACTAGTCTGAGTCTCCTACTAGACTATGAGATGTTAGAGGTCAGAGGGGTATCCTATTGAACTTTTCCTGCTTAGCTCTTGGCACCAACTGAACACATCACAATCCATTCTACTGTTGATGATGAATGAATGATGAATGAATGGTGATACAGGAGTAGCTGTTTATTTGGTGATTTATCTGAATACAAAGATTGATTCTTGACAACAAAATGGTTCAGGAGGCTTCCACAAAGTTACATTAAGAAAATGATAGAAATCAATATTTTAAAATAGGCAAAAGAGATATTCATTGAAGCATTATTCATAATAGGAAAAATGACATTCTGAATTTTCAAAAATTGGGTGGTGTGCTGTTCTATTACGGCCAGCCACTTGATAGATTATGGAACTATTAAAAATAACAAATATGAAGGCCTACCAACAGAGGAAAATTAAAATCCAATGCTAACAAAACAAATTATTTTAATCGTGAAAGGCTGAAAGATTTTCCCTTAAGATCACAAGGACGCCTGCTCTTGCCACTTCCATTCAACATAGTACCAGCAGTCCTAACCAGAGCAATTAGGCAAGAAAAAGAAATAAAAAGCATCCAAATTGAAAAGGAATTAATAAAAATATCTCCATTTCCAGATGACCTGAAAACCCATCACAGATGTAGAATACCCTACAGATTCAACAAGAAATAATTAAAACTAATAAACGAATTCAGCAAAGTCGCAAGGTATAAAATCAACATGCAAAAATCATTTGTGTTTCTATACACTAACAATGAACAGTCCAAAATGGAAATTAAGACAACAATTCTATCTAGAAAAGCATCAAAAAGAATAAAATACTTAGGAATAAACTTAACCAAGGCAAAAGATCTATCCACTGAGAACTACAAAATGTAGTTAAAAGAAATTAAAGAGGCAAATAAATAGAAAGACGTCCAGTGTTCATTGTCTGGGAGACTTAAAATTGTCAAGATGTCAATACTACCCAAAGTGATACACAAATTAAAAGCAATCCTTATCAAAACCCCAACAACATTTTTGCAGAAACAGAAAATCTGCACATATTCTCTCTTTTTTTTTTTTCATATTCTCCCTTTTAATAAACTTTAAGGATGAATCACTCCAAGTTACCAACAAACACTTATAATTAAACTATGAAGTAATATATTGAAGATTGCAAATTGGAAGCTACTGTTCAGACACAGAGAAGATCCAACATTTAAAACAGAGTGGCACTGGGTTACTAGAGAGGGAGAGGGGTGGGTTTAAATGGGTGATGGGTATTAAGGAGGGCACTTGTGATGAGCACTGGGTGTTTAGGTAAGTGATGAATCACTAAATTCTACACGTGAAACTAATATTACACTCTGTTAACTAACTGGTACTTAAATACTTGAAAAAAAAGTACTTGTTTTAAAATGAAAAAATAAAATAGAATGGCATTGTCACCAATATTCAGGCTGACAATGGACCAAATTCATGACCTTTTGCATGAGGCAATCACAGGGGAGACTTGGTAAGTCTGTCCTATCAGAAAACAAGTCTGTCATTGCACTTGAAAAGCATACCAAGAGGGGCGCCTGGGTGGCTCAGGCGGTTGAGCAGCCGACTCTTGACCTGGGCTCAGGTCATGATCGCAGGGTCCTGGGATCGAGCCCTGAGTCTGGCTTCATGCTCAGCAGGGAGTCGGCTTGAAGGGTTCTCTCTCTTCCTTTCCTGCTGTTCCTCCCCCGCATGTGTGCATGCTCTCTCTCTCTCTCCCAAATAATCTCTCTCTCTCAAATAAATAAACAAATCTTTTTTAAAAAGGCACATCAAGCAGATAGTATCATATCAAAATGATGGGAGGAATGGCCTTCTCCAGCAAACAAATGCCTGGGTCTCCACAAAACAGCTATCGTCACAAACTAGAGCGGTGGTAAGAATGGTAACTACCATCATCAGATACTGACAGGTTGAATCTGTTCAAAAACCGTTGACAAGGACCTTAAAAATCATATTGCTTATGAAAATCATTTTATGGATAAGAAAATGAGCACCCCAGGAAGAGATGCCTATGTACGTCAAGGTCACATAACTAGCAGGGGGCGAAACCAGGACTGGAATGTAGGTTTCCAGTGTCTCTTCATTTTCCCTAATGAAACTCCTGGGCTCGAGGCTGGAAGTACACCTTAGTCTGCGGGCAGAAAAAGGTTTCTACGCAAAACAATTTTCTCCCCACCCCCACCCATTTTATTGAGATATAATTGACATATAACATTTTATTAGTCTAAGATATACAATGTGATGATTTGATACATGCATATATTACAAAATGATCACCACAGTAAGTTTAGTTATATCCATCCGTCCATCCACCACACAGTTACACATTTTTTCTTGTGATGGGAACTTGTAAGATTATTATGTTACCAACTTTCAAACATACAATACAGTACTGTTAAGTACAGTTACCAAACCGTACATTATATCCCCAGAACTTACCTTATAACTGAAAGTTGGTACCTTTTGACCACCGTCCCCCATTTCCCCCACCCTCACCTCAGGCAACCATCATATCTGATCTCTGTTTCTCTAAGTTTGGGGGGGTTAGATTCCATATATAAGTAACACCTTATAGTATTTGTCCTTCTCTGCCTGACTTACTTCACTTAGCATAATGCCCTCAAGGTCCACGCATAATGCCCTCAAGGTCCATTGCTGTAAATGGCAGAATTTCCTTCTTTTTTTATGGCTTACTAATATTCCATTGTGTATATATGCCATGGTTTCTTTATCCTTCAGCCACTGATGGGCACTTAGGTTGCTTGTATGTCCTGGCTACTGTAAATAATACAATGAACATGGGGGTGCAGATATCTCTTCTAGATAGTGATTTCATTTCCTTCGAATATATACCCACCAACAGAATTGCTTCATCATGTGGCAGTTCTATTTTTAATTTTTGGAGGAATCTCCATACTGTTTTCCACAGTGGCTACACCACTACATTTACAGTAATTCACATTCCCACCAACGGTGCACAAGGATCCCTTTTCTCTACCTCCTCGCCAACACTTGTTATCTCTTTTTGGTAATAGCCCTTCTAACACCTATGAGGTAAGCACAAAACAATTTCTTGTCGGCTCTTAACTACATCAGTATATGGAAACCAACTCACCCCTACTCTAGGAAAGGAACCTTCTAGGATTACATGGAAGCTTCTAAATGATGCTGGACTTTTTGATAGCTGGCTAGTCCCATCCCATCCCTAGGGAAAGGGGTTAGGTCTGCCCTGTGCAAGGGAGACTTCCCAACGTCGATTATCCCGGGAAGAGGCAGAGCCTGATATGAGAAATGGGAATGAGCAAGAAAGACTTGGCAGAAAGAAAACGGAAGCGCTCCCTCTTCCAGAGCCTCATTCTCTTGGATGCCCAGACTCTACATTCAGATGTGCTGACAGTCATTTCTGAGAGTGAGAAGTGGTGGTCTACACAGAAAGGTGGCCTGATAGGTGGCCTGGTAAGGCTGCGGGTTTTGTTAAAAGTCATAAATTCAACTTTTATCTGCTTTAGATAATTAGAGTAGACAAGGAATGGAGTGGAAAATGGGAAAACAGAGTCTCCAAAGAGCTACCACAGTGCTGGCAGCAATGATTAGCAAGGTCCTCAACGTAAATAGGAACCTCTGAGACAGGAATCCAGGCATGAACGCTAGGCTCACCCATCCAGTAAAGATGGTATCCTTTCTTGATCATGGGAGCTCTGAGGAGGGGGTGTTAATTTTTAACTAGGAGACACAATGGGTTTGCTTGCAAATCATCACAGATTAAACACAGATTTTTCAACACCAACAATATAGGCTAATATTCAATGGCTGAGCACTGTGACAACCATCCAGAATGTTTACAGTCAGCGTCCATTCTGATTGGCCAGAAGCTGGGTATTAACTAGTTTGAGTCTCACGGCTTCCAACAGTAACGCCGTCTCCCCACCTTCAGTATCTGCTATTGATTCCTCAGCCTGGGAGAAAATTTCCTTTGTGTTATATGCTTACAGTTTATCCCAGATTCAGGAATGAATAAACATCCTGTTAATAAACTTTAAGCAATAAATCTCATTATTCCCATTTTACAGGCTAGAAAATTGAGGCTCAGAGAAAGAACTCACCCACAGATAGCCAGTGGCAGAGTCTGAATTTTATTCTAAAACAACCAAGTTTTAGAATTACAGAGGAATAATCCCTCTACTTCGAAAATCTACCCTCCTACAAAAGATAACGCTGCAGAGAACAAGAAACTATAGGCCCTGAAGGCAAATGCGTCATTGCCTCATAAAATATTAATATGGAAAAGACTGGTCATAGTATGATTTTAATCCTCCACCCAACTCTCATCCTGCAATCACTGTCAAGCATTACCTGAACACCTAAAACTTTTACATATATCTGTATGACAAAGTATTAGTCTGTTTCTTCAAAGCCCATGTATATGAACTATAAAACCAATTTAACCCTATTTATCAAGAGAAAACCTCAACATACTTCTATTAAAGTTTTGGGAGTCCCTATGTAAATGTCTCATTGGATTAAAATATTACCACCATTTTCAACAAATGACACAATTTAACAGTAGATTTAAGGGGAAAAATCTGAATTTAACAATTTTCCCTCCAGCCATTTCTTTAAGCCTCCAACAAAAACCTCTGTTCTCAGAAATTATTTCTTTTACCTTCTACTCAGAGAACAAATGAAAATGCAACTGAATTAAATTACCAGTGCTGTGGAAACAGGGAGACACTAAATCAAAACTAGTGATGATGACATGATTTTCTCCAATGATGCCAGATTCCCTAAACACTACCCATCATCGTGATAACCTTTAAATGCCCTTTCTCTTATGGCTATGCCAGCCATTAGTTGTAATTAAAGTTCGTTTTGTCAAAATCAGCTTATTTTGCTCAATATCTGATTTTTTTCAGTTACCACTCATTGGTTCTCCTTTCTACTTATTATAATAGATCAGACACTAGTCTAACAGGTCATTTTACTGATACTATATCCACTTTAGGTGAATTCATCAAAGGAGTCTGAATGCTGTAAGACTTCTGTTTAAAGACACAGAAGGTCACCAAATTCCCTTAGTAGGGTGGCCATTTAACTTACCATCCACACCAGGACACTTGACAGGGAAAGGGGGCATTATCGAAAATGGTAAACAGGAAATAGGCAGAGTCAGGGCTGTCCCAGCAAACAGACACATATGGTCACCCAATTTATTAAAGAACCAAATACCAGACCTAAAAACCTAAAGTCTTGGGTGCCTGGGTGGCTCAGTCGTGTAAGCGTCTGCCTTCGGCTCAGGTCATGATCCCAGGGTCCTGGGATTGAGTCCCGCATCAGGCTCCGTGCTCAGTGGGAAGCCTGCTTCTCCCTCTCCCTCTGCCCCTCCCCCTGCTCATGCTCTCTCTCTCTCTCTCTCTCTCAAATAAATAAATAATATCTTAAAAAAAAAAAAAAAAAACCTAGAGTCTTAAAAACTGAAATCAAGATCATGGTGGGAAAGGGGAAGGATGCAGTCTTTCTCAAGCATCCAAACCCAATGGCGTTTCCAGATTCCCTAAACATAGCTCCTCCCACCTTGACTCTTCAAACAGTTTGTACATGTGGGTTAAGTCCAGCACATGTCATGTGCTCTCTTTACCTATTTATTGGTTTATTTTATTGCCACCCTCACACTCCTCCTTGATATTACCTTAACTTATCCCCCTTCCTGTGAGACTCCTGTCCCCTCTTCTCCTTATTTTACTTTCCATCACTGAGCTAATCAACCAGAGTTACTGGGTACTCACTACATACCAGGTACTGTGCTAAGTACCTCCTACCTAAAATGGGGAATCCAAAGCTGGATATAGTCCTTGCCAGGTAATTGTTCACATTTTTGTTTGCAATACTTTGTTTAAAACTCAATACAGTTTCTCCAACCTCCATTTCTGCATATCCTAAGCAGCTCAAACCATGAGTACAATTGCAAAGTAGTCTCGTGAAGCCACCTCTCTGTTTATTTGTAGGTAATTTAATATATGTACTGATGTAAAAGAATACTAAACTATTTTTTTAGGTGTCAAAATTTCTACATCTTAAAAAACCTTACAAAAGCTCTCCCAGCCAAGACACTGCTTTTGAGGGGAGCAAACACTCTTGCATCCCTATTTCCTCCATCAAGCCGGTGACAAACGGACTCTGTCTTGCCTTCCAGCGAACTTCCAGCACCCTGCAGAGTATCGAGCACAAAACAGGCACTCAATAAATGTTTACTGAGCAAATGATGAGGGGCTCACGGTTAACTACTTTTTTCCCTATATGAGCTCAACATTTTTGTTCCATTGATGTTCTCTTAAAAAGCAGCACCTCTGGAGTAACAGGTTCGAGATCAGCCAAAATCCCCAGATCAAACTCCTAGCCACTTAATAGCAATGCAACCCTGCACAAGGTTTCTAATCATTCCCTAAGCTTTACTTTTCTTATGTATAAAATAGTCCTAAGCATTCTATATACCTTATTTTTCTTCTCTATTCAATAGAGATAGCACCATCTAGCTGGCAAGGTTTTTGTGGTATTTGTGAAATTTGAAAAACAATTTACGTCGA
Organism: Phoca vitulina; assembly: GCF_004348235.1. NCBI lineage: Eukaryota > Metazoa > Chordata > Mammalia > Carnivora > Phocidae > Phoca > Phoca vitulina. The sequence goes on from NW_022589706.1 coordinate 29,044,793, forward strand.
GGGCCCAGCCGGAACCCTTGAGAAATGTGTACTGAATAAAGAATAAATTGCCATTCCATTCTGTGGCTCCAGATCAAAATGTAACCATCAAAATCTAATTTGCCAAAGCTGATCTTCATTCAAACAACAGATACGCATCAAGAGCTCTAATATACAACTGGAGTCTGTCTGCTGTTGAACATCAAAGGAAGAGCTTAACATATGCTTTTAAATGCAGGAAAACAACAATTAGTTCAGAAGTAAAAGGGAAGGGTGTACAATCCCATTTTATTTTCCCTACCAAAGCATCCAAGTATTAAGAGCTTACCAGCTTACAGCAGGCTGAAGCTTTTTTTTTTTTTTTTTTTTTGCAGGAGTCCTAGAGTGGGGGCAGGCAACCCAGGAAAGGGTTTTTGAATTCAGCATTTATTGATAACCCAAGTTTTTCCCCAGCAAGAATGGACAAGGCCAAGTTTGCCCTGTACTTCAAAGTGCAAAGCTAAGCAGACAAAAACTGCAAGAACAAGATTGGGTCTGAAGAGTATTTTTATCCAGCTGGCTTGCTCTTCCCCAGCGATCTCAAATATAAAACCTCAAAGGAGAATAACATTGCGGGTCTTTGTGCCGCTTCACATTGATGAAAGAAAATAAACTCTGTGACAGAAAGGCCCACGCTTGTTTTTGCTGTGCAGCAATGTTTTGAGACCCATTCTGCTATTTCACTTCCCCTCAGGCGAAGCAGGGGCACTGGGAGTAAGAAGATAAGAAGCTACCCAGTGCTCCATTTCCAGTGCACCTGAACTTAAACAGCCCGCCGAGGCCAGGGGAGCTATTTACAGACCTTGACTTCCTCTTTTCCAGTAACAGGGGCAGAGACAAGCTAGGAAACCTCCCTGGGGTTTGGTTTCCTTTCTCCCAGCTCACGTATGCTCCTCTCCTGGAAGATGAAAGAAACTCCAGAGTTTTTCAAAGCCCAGAGGCAATGTTGATCTCAAATAACATTTTCCTTTATTTATTTATTTTTTTTTTTTTTTAAAGATTTATTTATTTGACAGAGAGAGAGAGAGCGCACAAGCAGGGGGAGCAGTAGAGGGAGAAGCAGACTCCCTGCTGAGCAGACAGCCCGACATGGGGCTCGATCCCAGGACCCTGGGATCACGACCTGAGCTGAAGCCAGCCGCTCAACCGACTGAGCCACCCAGGCGTCCCTATTTTCCTTTTTTTAAAAAAGCCATCATTTCCTACTCTCCTTGGGCATACAGAGCATGAAGCAAAGCTTAAACTCCCCCCTTAGAATTCACAAAAGTAGATGCAGTCCTTACAGCAAAGGGTCATCCTGGGGCAAACGTGGCCTATAATAATGAAATGTCTAATTCCATCCCATAAGCTCACAATTTTGCCCTTCTTTACAGAATATCTAAGCAAAAGTGGCTCTCGTCTGAATGCAGATTTTTTCCCTTTAGATTCCCAATGAACCAGGCACATGACCCTATTACCACAGCCTGGTTTCTTAGCCATCTTCATTTATAGATGCCTTCTTGCCAAGGGCCACGGAGTTCATAAACCAAGAAAGTAGGATGCGAACGTAGGTAGTCTGACCCCAGGGCCTCTGATCATTGGCCCTGAACTAGGAAAGCCCTTCTCTTTGTTAGTCTGAGTCCAGCTGGGACCAAGCGAGAGTGACCATCAGCTCCAGGGTTTCATGTGTTTTTGCAAAAGGAGGTCCTTACCTGCATGAATGGCAGGGCAACATTTTTTATGGACTCATAAATACCATTTAAGACATCTGAGTGTTAGAGCTGTCACAGTTCTGAAGCGGCAAGCACAGCTTTCAGCTTCCAAATAGGACTGGAAAGAAGTGCAATTTTAGTCTTGGCCTTACTTAGCCTTTGACAGCAAATCACAAATTATTTTTGCAATCAATCTAGATATCAAATTAACATCCAATGACTCCTTTATAAGTTCTACTTAGCTATAACTGCAACTGAGGCTTTACATTTATAATAAAAAAATTATTGAATTTTAGGAGACAGAAAAATTTTAAGAGATGATTCATCCTTTTTTTTTTTTAAAAAGTACGCTCCACACCCAGTGCAGAGCCCAACACAGGGCTTGAACTCAGAACCCTGAGATCAAGACCTGAGCTGAGATCAAGAGTCAGACACTCAACCGACTGAGTCATCCAGGCGCCCCAAGAGATTTTTCATCTTATCAACGCATATTTTATTGAGCAAAGAGATATGAAAGACAAAAACAAAAAAATGAATGACACTGGATCCCAGTGCTCAGAATCTTCCCATCTAGTAAATTAAACAAAACATTGTGTAAATAACTGTGACCCACTTCAAGTTAAAAACAATAAAAAATAAAATCAGAAAATGTTACCAAAGAGATTCAGGTACGGTATTAAGGGAGTTCAACATATAGAAAAGATTACTTCTAAACATAGCACAGTCATTAAGAACATAAACATGAGAGTCACAAAGACCCAGGTTCGAGTCTTAATGATACCCCTCCCTAGCTGTGTGAAATTAGACAAGTTATTTAACCTCCCTGAGCCTCATTTACAAAATCTTTAAAATGGGACAATAATATCTACCTCTCAGAACTGATACAGGATTAAGGAAAATAAAATCTTAAAACCCTTACTACAGTTCCTAGCACACTCTCAAGTTAACTTGAGTGGCTTCCAGTTCCCAGACCTACTTGTTCTCCGTCCCCCGTGTCTAGTTCTTTCTCTTACCAATGCCCCTTAACCTGTCCAATGCCCTGCCAGATCCTATTATCAAATCTTATGTATGTATGTATGTATTTATAGAGAGGGCAGAGGCAAGAGGGAGAGAGAGAATCCCAAGCAGGCTCCATGCCCAGCGTGGAGCCTGACATAGGGCTCGATCTTACAACCCAGAGATCATGACTTGAACCAAAATCAAGAGCCAGATGCTTAATTGCCTGAGCCACCAGGCACTCCTATCAACCCTCCTTTAAAGATGAGGAAATAGAGTTTGAGAATGCGGAACATGCGCAATGTCATATAGTTAGTAAACAGACCACCATGTCCACCTCCAGACTCCTAGGCCTTTGGGTACATGGTTATTGCTTTGTGTAATCTCTTCTATTATTTTAAAAGCAATTAAAAGGCAAGTAGAGCATTTTATTATGCAAATTTTAAAAGGTACCCTCTCTAGGCAGGCCCAGACCCAAGAGCACACAGTTTGTGAGTAATGTGGCAGATGGTTATTAGTCCCCACCACTCACCATTCACACATTCCCTTGTGCAGTGAACAATCTGCACGACCTCACATGGTGGCCCTCCAGTCTCGTTTTCTCTTTTTCAGTCTACATTCCACACTGCCACCCAGGTGATTTTTGTAAAACTCCCATCTAATTATGAACTTTCTTCTACCTTAAAATTTTTATGGCTATATATTGCTTAGAAACCCCAAGCCTCTAGCATGGCACACATGTGACCCTCCTCACTCTGGCACCAATGCCTTTCAAATCTCAGAGCCAACTCTGCTCTCCACCATGTCCCACACCCCAGCCGCAGTAGAGTTCTCACTACTCCCGGAACATACCATGAGCTTCCATTCCTCTACACCTCGGCACGTGCTTTTCCTACTACTACCTCCAACTCCTCCCTGTCTTCTAACACCCACAAGATTTATCTCAGGGACAGCTCTTCCATGCAATAAAGACATTTCCTGATTCCTCAGCTGAAATGACTGCTCCTTCCTCAGCAAACCCAAGTCCCCACCACCTCGAAGGAGTCAGGAGGATATTGCATGGGCTTTGACGTTAGATGGGTCAGAGTCAGAATCCTAATTCAAACATTTTCTAGCTGAGTGAGTGTGGGCAAGTTACCTTCCTCCCTAAATTTCAATAATCCCTACCCCAAGAATTACTGGGAAAATCAAATGGCTCCATGCTGTCTTTCACACTTGCCCAGGCACTAAAGCCACCCTATGGGTAGAATGCATGAAATCTCAGTACATTCAATTGTATCATGTGAACTAAGAATTACTCTAGGAGGAGAAATTATGACTACATTACATGTATACAGGTTTTCAAGTATAAAAAATATATATGTTTTTACAATTATTGCTCGAAGTTTATCAACTAAATGCTTCAATCCTTTTTTTTCCATTTATTAATTTAACTTAACAAGTAGTCGCAGGTATTAGAAGTTTAAGAAAATATAATGGAAGAAAAAAACCCAAAGATTAGAGAATTCTATTTATAACTTATTTTGGAGGGAATGGGTCAGTAAGTATCATTACTGAATTTTCGTAATCAAAGACCTCATCTAAGAGCATCCCTCCCACGGCTTGTCACATGGTATAGGCTGAATAAATGTTATTTGAATCTGAATTTGAAACTCAAATTATGTTCCTTGAAAGCAAGGACATGGGATGCCTGGGTGGCTCAGTCGTTAAGCGTCTGCCTTCGGCTCAGGTCATGATCCCAGGGTCCTGGGATCGAGCCCCGCATCGGGCTCCCTGCTCCGCGGGAAGCCTGCTTCTCCCTCTCCCACTCCCTCTGCTTGTGCTCTCTCTCTCTCTCTCTCTCTGACAAATAAATAAAATCTTTAAAAAAAAAAAAAAAAAAGAAAGCAAGGACATATCAGTCATCTCTGAATAAGGAGCTCCTAGCACAGTGGTTGGTGCATAGTAGTTGCACACCAAATGTTGATTTAATAAATGAACTTAAAATTGAGAAAGTATGCAAAGGGCTAGAAAACATTCTGCATCTCCAATTAATTTAGATTGCAATTTACTCCAATAAATTCTAGTCCAAAGTCTTTGAAATGCTCCTCCCTTTGTACCCATCACCTCATTCGAGAAATTTAAGTTTCTCAGGAGGGAGAAATATGTAGGTGGAATCCTTCCTTCGGACAGAAATATTGATGAAGACAACAAAGCGGGAGGAACGTGGCACCTGCACTCTTGGTAGTATAACAAAGGGACCAAAGAAGACACAGTGCTTTATGCACCATACCCGTCAGACAGTGACACTGAGGGTTCTGAATACCCACCTAGTCCCACGAGCCTCCTATTCAGAACATGTCTGGTTACAGTAAGCGCTGTACGGATTATAGAAGGTGAATCCTAGTCTATTCTCTGTTTGCAGATGGAAAATTCACACTCTGTATTTCACATTTGTATTCTCCTTTGTAACGGAAAGCCACGATGTCCTCAAATTAAACAAAAAGCTAAGATCCGATTGTTTTACTTTCACTAAAAATGATATTGTAGATAAATATTTGTTAGCATGGGGATTCATTATTTATTGTTAAGTGGAAAAAGACAGGATACCGAACAGTTTGAAGAACAGAATCCTCTTTCAGTACTGACATAAAAAGAAACGTATGCACATGTTCAGTAGAACAGTAAAAGAGAAGCTATTTTTTACTTCTTTTAAAATAATCCATGGCTAATTTTTCAAAAGGGCATCTATACTTTATAAGCATTACAGACTCAAGTGTCCAGAAATCTACCTTAAATAATTAAATAAAATGCAAATGCAATTAAGAAAAAATAAAATTAGAGGATGCAAAGATGCTGAAAAGAAGTGTGGAGGTTCTTTCGGGTGCTGGCTTTTTCCTAAAATTGTGCTTGCCTCGCCCCTAAAGAAATCACTGATACATTTAAGTACCCATTCCAGTTTTCAAAGTACGGTCAGACACATTCCCCTATGACTTTTCTAACTGTCAGAAAGGACGTCCTTCCTTCTCCCCTGCCCTGCCTCTTCCTTAATGTTGCCTTCCACCTAACCAGTTCCTTCAGGACTGGATTTATACAGAGTGTACTTAGGCATTATAACCTTCTTTTTTTCTTTCTTTTTTTTAACCTAAAGGTAAATTATGCACAGCCTTCTGTGCGTATAAATATTCACCTATACCATCAGTTTTAGGAAGCAGGGATCTTTTTGCCCTGGTCCCTCTGGTAACACAAGGGTTGTCTTTAGCTTATTATTGTGACCAGAGTTCCTACAGATGTCTTGCCTCTACAAAATGGAAATACAACTTTTACAACAATGACACAAAGGGAGTATTTTGGTACAAGGGAAGGAAAATACCTCACCAGAGACTATATTAAATTTTAAAGAGATGCTAAATTATTTGAAAGACAGTTTCAGTAGCTTACCTTCTGGAGGGCTAAGTTATATTTCCAATCTAAACATCAAATATCTGGATCCTGAAGCCCACAGAATTAATCTTTTGCCCTTTTCATTCCACTTCTGTGGATAGACTGATGACTTCCAACATAATCCTCTTTCAAATACCGTTCCAAGAAGGAATAATAACTATACCACATAGGATTTCCTTTATGTTAAGGTTAATATGTGAATATAAAATTCAACTAAATAAATTGCTATCATTTTTTAAAATGCCACTGACAATAACATTTCACTACTGCAAATATTTCACTGTAACATTAAAAAATTTTTGGAGAAAATTTACAAAGTCCTTGCTTTCAATGAATTTATATTGACAGCCCTCAGAAATTATATTTGTAGTGTGTGTATACTCTTTGTAATAAATCTTTCAGTACAAATATTTTATATAACCTAAAAAAGCTTCATAATTCATGACCCTTACCTAATTATAAGTATTATATAATAATACACAATTTAATTATAAGCAAATTTATAGTGTGTACAATATAACAATGAAATCTGATCTTACTATTTAATACTTCTATGGAACTTCTAGAGCAGAGTTGTCTTCTGCCTTGTTTTGTTTTAGACACATTTTAACTAGCTTATTTGTACGGTCAGAAACGTAGAGGAACCGTAAGACAAAAGGCATACAAAGTTTAGGAAACTCCCTAGGAATTTTATGGACAAATGGTTCCTATTGTCAATGATATTGTTTCTGGAACATGCCAGAAAAAACGATTTGTGTGTGTGTGTATGTGTGTGTGAATGTACATGTGTATGTTTTGTTTTGCTTACATTCTTATGGGCCATTCATACTTCCACGTAAATTCAGCAATAAAGCAGATTGACTTTATTATCTTCAAGGCCCATTTTTACCCTTTCAAAAAGATCAGGGAATAAAACTGAACTTTATGGACCCAAGCAATTTTTTCTAAAAGATAGCAAAACCATTCACACAATGTCTTAATTAGACTATCTCAGAGTACCAACAAAAAGCTATAAAACAATAAAACTGACAGACACATCCATTCTTCTAAGACCAAGCTACATGAGGGACATATTGAACAAATGATTACACATTTTGTTTTCCTTTCCAGACAAGAAAAGAGCCAAATGGGATTTCATTCTTATTCTAAAAATTCAGAACCAAAGAGCCTATCTAAAAGTCTAAAACACTTGAAGCTCAGAAAACTGGACTCACTTTTCTGGCACACCCTAGTAAATGCTTTACCTTTATAATTTAATTTGTCTACTGCACACCTGATAAAAGGTTTATCACAACCTTGAGGACTCAGTTTATGAAACCCAAAAGACTTGGCACAATGCAGACAGTCTTTTACTTACTTATTTTTTTTTTTTTTTAAAAAGAAGGTCTCTCGAGTTCCTTTCCATTTTTCAAATCCGTAAGAGCATATAAAACTTACAAAGCCAGGAAAGAATAAAAGTAGAAAAGCCACAGACCCACACTGTTAACTTTCTGAGAGAAGTATAACAAGAATTTTTTTTAAAAAAGCAAGTTAGAAAATTACTTACTTTTTTCCCAGGTCTTTGGTACAGAGCTCAGAAGGCAAATTTCCCTTTTCCCACAAAGTCTTGTTAGTTAATAGCAATCACTCAATGAGGTCAAGCAGCCCAAATATCTAAAAATTGTGCAGAGACAAAAAGTTAAAATTCAAAGTCAGCTCAGAAATTAAAAATCAAGACACCCCCTTGCTATTCAGGGTCTCTCTGCATAATTAGAATACACATTTCATTGGAATATCTAAATGATGAGCCATGTTAGTTACTTTTCTTTCAGAACAATACTAACAAGGCCTGCTAAATCAAGATGCTATTTTGATCCGTTGTCTTATTAAAACCACTAAAGGGGGATCCAGCAAAGGCTTCTTGGCAACCATTCACGGTAAAACTGTCCTTCTCGGGGAGTCATAAAAAATAACCGAGGGAGGATCCGGGCTTCTAATTATACTGTGACTTGGGAGGGAAGGTCTCCCGAAGTCACACTTGCCTGCTCCACCTTCCAAAGACAAGCTCATCTCACAAGCACAGAAATGGTTGTAAGTAGAAATGCACAGTAACAACCTAAAGAAAATCACCAACAACTTGTAAGCACCCTTCTCGTGGTTTCATTTAAGCACACTTCACTTTTGCAGGTGGGAATGAGGAGTTGTTTTTTCTAATCAAAGAGAAAATCCGAAAATTCTATACGATAACATCCTCATTTGAAACCAAAGTTTCTTCCCCAACAATCTCACAAATGAATACATAGGTAATAACTCATGAGATGACAAAGTTTGACTAGGTAAAACGGATGCCACAGGTAAACCATAACTAAAGTCAGCACGCCGCCACCCCCGCCGCCCCCAAGCTCTTCCATGCTGGGCCTTATGCTAGATGTAATTCTAAGCACAATAAACTCATTTAAAAGCCACAAGAGATTGAGAAATAGGTCAATTAGAAGGAGGCAGGAAGCAATGTTACAGGAGGCGGTCATAACTGAAAAACAGAATCCCACAAACATTGATAGGCATCACTCATTATTATTAGTATTGTCACTGTGACCGCCAACACTTAACACGATGCTCACTCGTATGCCAGATTCTTCTCGGAAGCATTCTACACGTATTCACTCTATTAGGGATAGAGAAAAGAACATCCCCTCGACGTCACTGTCTTACCACTCGGTACAATCAGTTCTGCTATAACGTTTGTGTTTGTTCCAAGACTGCTATGCAATCTCACATTTGTTGATGCGTGATTTCATTGCAGGAAACCCTAGATAATAGCAGAAGACTGCACCCAGGCAGAACGCAGCTGCGTAAAGATACATAGGATGTGCAAAGCCCATGCCTCCAACATCTACGGGCGACCCCAGTGTCCACCAGTGCTATGAGCTACACCCATCCACACAGGGTGCCCCGACTTCCCTTCTGATTTCAGGGAGCCCTCCTTCCACCACTTCAAATAACTCACAACCCGCAACCTTTGGAAGGCCTCAGTCTGCAAGAAAACATCAGGATTTTGTCAAGGTAAAGTGTCATATTGATTGTACTATTTATTTCTTAACCACCTAATATCTGTAAAATTGTGCTACAATTTTTATTCAGTTCCTACCTTATTTTTTTAATGTGTCACTGATAAAGCTTTTTGAGTGTTATGCCCTGACCCTATTTTTCCCATAAGTGCTGTGGGTTTTACTGCATGATTTTGCATAGCACAGTGGGTCTTAGAAACACCTGTCTCGGATTTTAGCAGAACTGACTATACGGTAACTAGTGTTCATAAAGATGCTTGTGATTTGAACCAGAAGGGGGTAAATTGTGATTTTTATAGCTTTTCATTATGTTAAAGAGGATAGCAATGTATGTAATACAATTTTAGAAAGATTCTCATTCACAATGTTTATAATTATCAAGTGTAGACACTTAAGGGACAGTTGGAGTTACGTGAAAATTTTATTTATGAGAAGTTCCCTAATGGTGTTAGATGAATAAGGCTACCACACCATTCTGCACAGATCAGGATGATGGCGTTATAAAGACAGATCCTGGCAGGCAAGAGGGCTTAACTGTAATTACTGGAAATGACAAACTGAACTGAATTACTTTTCACCCCTTGAAACCAGTAAATTGAAAAAAGACTCTGAATTTATCCTTTAAAAAGTCCAAGATATACACAAAAAGTATGGATATGTATGTACAAAGAAGTTTTCCTATGATAAGTAATATGACTTCAAGCAATTTTAAAAATATAAATGCCCAACAATGGGTAAACAGTTTTTTCTAAATCCGTAAATCATTTCATAAAATAGGAAAACGTTTCTAAGCAGTGTTCACTGGCAATGCAGACTATAAAACAGGATGTTCAGTATAGTCCCAATTTTGTTTAAAAGTATCTGTAGCTAGAAAAAAGGGGGGAAAAAAGTCAACATTTGTATAGCTGCTAATTAGAGGTAATGAAATTAGAGTAAAATAATTTTTAGTTTCTTTGCATTTCCTTGTGGTACCCAAATTTCTCACAATAACCACATCTCTTTTACAATTACAAATAACAATATGCTAAGGAGCATCTGGGTGGCTCGGTCATTAAGCATCTGACTTCGGCTCAGGTCATGATCTTGAGGTCCTGGGATCCAGCCCAGCATCAGGCTCCCTGCTCAGCGGGGAGTCTGCTTGTCCCTCTCCCTCTCTTTCTGCCTCTCCCCCTGCTCGTGCTGACTCTCTCTCAAATAAATAAACAAAATCTTTTTAAAAAAACCACACAAATAACAATATGCTATATAAAAATAGAACTAAGGCATTTGATGGGAAAAAACCTCTTTTTATCCCCACTTTAAGTTCACATGTAAATCCAGCCAATGAAGGCCAGACCAAGAACAAGGACACCAGAAGCTTCCTTCATAAGCATTAACAGACCCAGTCTCATAACTGAACCCTTCAAAGTATTTTCTATCTCACAACTCAAGGCAAACACAGTCCCAACAGGGACATTCAAAGTATATAAATCCATTACAGAGGCCAAAATATAATTTGCTTTTACTGGCTAAAACTGTCATGTATTTAGTAAAATCCAGATGAAAGAAAATTTTTTTCAGTTATATAATTGTATATAAGCCGTCTTAATATCTGAAAGAAATTTCATTCTGAATGAAGAAATTGTGTTCTGGATAAAGCGCCTTTCAAACAAGATCAAGATTAAAGAAATACAAGGGGCAGTGGACTTGGGCATAGGAATAACCGCTCCACTTGGTGAGTTTTAAATAGAAAGTACCAAGAGACAGAGGCTGATCTTTATGAGTTCCAAAAGCACTCAGTTATATTAAGATCTTCCCAATAACAATGAAACTTGACTTTGAAAATTGTCCATTTGCCAAAAATGGTGACTCCTTAGTCGTGAGGGCACTTAGTTTGATCCCATACATGGATATCACAAAAGAACTGAATGGTGAGGGTACTCAGGAGTCAAAGGACAATTTGGGACAATGTGGCCACAACACACCTGAGTTCACTCACCTATGCTCGGCTAGCAGCACATTTAAATAATGTGTTCCTTTCCATTTTCAGTTTAACCTTCCTGGTGTAATGCACAGCCAGGAACCCACGAGAACAGTTGCTTTAATATGATGACTCTGCATTCTCAAGAACGTACTGAGAATTCAAAGTCGGTGGTTGTGGGTGTGGGTGTGCGCTTCTGTTTCATGAAACTATAAAGCATCTGTAACATTCAGCATACACATTGGAATAAAAACCATATTCCTGCTGGACAAAGTATACATGTAGTAGTCTTTATATTTTTGTTTTGTTTTCTTCCACTTCCACAAATGCTGACTTTGATGAAAACCAAACAAAAACAAAACCCTTATGTTTCAAATTTGCTTTGATATTTTTAAGCATTTTCATAGGTTCCCTATCAAATGGAAACGAAAGCTACTGGCTTCATGTTTTGTTTTAAAGAATAGAAAAGGCAAAATGAACATTTAAATTCGTTATTATGTATGGAAAAAGATCACAGAGGACATACTGAGTTCCAAAAAATCAGGCGATTCAAGATACCTCTCAGAGGCTCTATCATCGTATCAAATGCATGCTGATTACTTTGGAAAATAACAGAAATTCTTGGCTTCTGAGTCTCACAAGTTGCTGCCTAAAATGCTGCACATATGCATCTCTAATAATTTGCAACCAGATATTATAATCAGTACATCAAGTCAGATATTATATTCAATTGTGAATATTCAAAATAAAAAGTATGAATTTTAATTTTTAAAGGCCATGCTGAAATATACATCCATCTCGGCATACCACATGCTGACCCTGAAAATACAGAGCACTTAGGAACTCTCAGGATGGAAACTATATTTCTTAAATTGCTCTAAGAATTAGCACATGTATAGCTCAGGGGAATATGCTCTCTTAGCATTACTGGATATAAAAAAGGGGCAACCGATTTTCAGAGTCTACCTAGAAAAAAAGCAGGAATTATTTCCTGGGGCTCTCTAGCCACTCCCTGGGCAGAATTCCAACATAATTTAAATTGGTCTTTGGCACCGTTTCACTTCCCTTTTTGCCTCCCTGTTCTACCTCCAGTCCAAAGCCAGAGGACCTTCACTTTTGATGGCCTCTTCCTCTCAACTGGTTCTTTCCTTCCAACTTCTAAACAACCAGTGGCTCCAAGGGAATAGTTTAGCAGAAATTGGAGGATGGGAGAGCTTAAACAAATGACGGTTGACGTTTAACTTTCTCTAGATCATACGTATTTTTAAAGAAAAGCCTGAGCACCCAGATCTTGGCTTCTAAATACCTTAGTTCATTACAGAAACAGTTGGGTCCAGGCCTGGGGCAAGGACAGCATAAATTTGCCTAGAATATCTTACTTTGCCAGAAACTAAGGAAATGCTCAAATATTAACGCAGACATGACAAAAGGACACGGCTCCCACTGGCCAAATGTGAGACAGTTTGAACAAGAGCAAAAAAAAAAGAATGATATGGATGAATTAGAACATACTGAATAAAACAAAGGAACCATAAATCCAGAGACATTCATGAAATAGGGGATAGCAGGAAGCTCTTCTTTATGAAGAATGCCAGCTAATAAAATACCAAAGGAATAGCAGAAATAGAAAATCCCACTTTGCAACCACCCAGGCAATAATTGATTCAGTCAAGGATCATTAATGGATGCTAAAACCATTAGGGAAAGGGTTTTGTGGATCAGGATACTCACACAGTCTCAGAGCATCACCCCACAGATTATCACTTGCCTAGGGGAAAGGGTGTCTTTATAATGGATAATTCTGGCAGACCACTTTACCCAAGTGATAGTTAGCATAATCAATTATGAGACAATTGAATGTCATGTGTCTCCACAATCACTGTGTCATATGTTTGTCAAAATGCTTAATCTGTACCTAATCATAAAGTAACAATCAAACAAATCCAGATTGTGGGACTTTCCGCTAGACAACTGTCTTGAAATCTTCCAAGATATCAGTGCCATGAATGATAAAAAAAAAAACAAAAATGGGGTGACTGCTCTAGATTAAAGGAAACTAAAGATACAAAATTCAATGAATGATTGTTGAGGATTCTTAGATGAGGAAAGGAATAGTTATAAAAAACATTATTGGAATAACTGGGGAAAGTTAAATAAGTATTCAAATATTATCTATATATTAGATAATATTTCTTAGTGATGGGTTATGTGGAAGAGTATTCTTGTACTTGGTAGATATGTGTTAAAGTATTTGGAACAAAAAGTTTATGATCTCTATAACTCAAATGGTTCAGTAAAAATTATTTAAAGTGTGTGCATGTGTAGAGAGCCAGCCAGACAAGACACAGAGACAGAGATAAAGCAAATCTGGCAAAATGTTAGCATTTTATATGGCAGGCTAGCTGTGATCTATAAAAACCAGTAACCATGATTACTTGCGGGCTGCTAGATCTACTCTGTATAAAGACAGATCATAAATGACTTGAAAGGAAACAGACACAGATAGGTATATAGTCCACTGGTGTCACAGCATTTAGCCTGTATTTCAAGAAACTTTTTCCAATTCATTTCTCTTCTGTAGCAATTGATTAATGATCACTAGTTGGGACGAAGGAGATTGAAAAAGAAAAATAAACTCAAGGAAGAGGATAAACATGAGCAACTGTTCTGTTCTCCTCCACTAACTGTGAAGAAGAGGTAGGTCTCAAGGTTTTAAAATTCTGCCTTGTGGGGAGCCTGGGTGGCTCAGTCATTAAGCGTCTGCCTCTGGCTCAGGTCATGATCCCAGGGTCCTGGGATCGAGCCCCTCCTCGGGCTCCCTGCTCGGCGGGAAGCCTGCTTCTCCCTCTCCTGCTCCCCCTGCTTGTATTCCTGCTCTGTCTCTCTCTGTCAAATAAATAAAATCTTTAAAAAAAATAAATAAAATAAATAAAATTCTGCCTTGTTTCCCTTCCTGGTGAGAAAGGCTGTGTGCGTGTGGCCATTTCCACTGAGCCAGAAAGAGTCCCTCTGCAAGCTTCCTACTGAGCAAACCCTGAGGCGGGAAGGCTGAGCAGCTCAAGTCATCCCCAGCCCTGGTCAAGCCTACGACAGGTCGTGAGAGCGACAAGCCAGGGAGGCAAACAAACATGTATCCCAGAAGCACAGCTCTCTGCAGCTGCCCCAAGTTTAATGGGTTTGAAACAGAACTCTCCCCACCAAATGTGACCCCTCGTTTCTATGACCCCTTTTCTTAGTCTGTCCAGTCTCAAAATCGTAGCTTCGTCTTTCACTTTGGTTCCCATGGCCCATCCTTCATACCCGCTCCTGCTCGTTCGCATCCTCAAGACCACGTTGGCCACAGTTTCTCAGATTCCAGGCGAACGGCCTCTCTTTCCCCTGTTCTTCCTCAAAATTTCTGTCTATGGTACTCACTTGGCACTTTTTTAATATCTTTCTCATACAGTATCAATTCCACACCCACTGTAGGTAAGTGCTTTGCTATGCTATCTCATTTAAAAAATCACTGTAAGTCTGTGAAATATTCTTTTATCCCAACGTTACAGAAGAACGGATGTTCAGGGGAGACAATCTGTCCAAGATCACAGTTGTAATGCTGACATTCAGACCTGGCCTTCTGGTTCTACCCTAACACCAAGGGGCTTCATATTGTTAGTTACAGCTTTAAACACCATCCCCTGGCCTTAAATCAAGCAGATGATCCTCAAAGGAAAGGACCCATTTCATCCAACTTTGTGCTCTCTCTAGAGCCTAGCAATACTCATAACTCATGTTCACGGGTTTATATTTCAAGCCTCAGCTCAGAGACTATTTTTCTTGGTGACTTCCACCCCTGCAGAAGCAACCACTCAATCCTCCTTGCCCTCCATATGCTTCTGCAGGATATGCAAGCCTTACCTGCAGGGTCCGGGACTGCTACGTGTGGACCCAGAACACAGGAAGCCCTTCACGAATGTTCACTGAATGAAATGTTTATGTGTGAGACAGGTTTCTTGACAGGGTTGCTATGGCTTACTAAAAAAAAAAAAAAAGAGAGAGAGAGAGACCTCATTTTTAGCTTTAGCACATATGAGGCGAATTATTTTAAGAAAACATGACAGAGGGGAAATGGAGAAGAACAGAGAGCACAGGTCTTGGCTCTTTGAGCCATATCCACTTCACTTGCTGCCCTGAGTATACCGTGTTATAGAGCTTCCAAATTTTAATGTATATGTAATATCGCTCAATACAAATTATGATTCTGGGGTAGAGCCCAAGATTCTGCATTAGCAAGCTCCCAAGAGATGTCGAGGACGCTGAATCTAAGGACCACACATTTGAGTAGCAAAAAGTTCTAGACAGTATAGTGAAAGTCTGCCCGTTTAGAGAGATGTAACACGTAGATTGAAATAGCGAGACATAAATTCACAGAGTGTTAATGCTAGTTATCTCTGCGTTTCTCCTTTCCACTTTTCTATAATTTCCAAGAATTTTATCATGATTCTTGCTGATGGCAATAAAATTTTAAATCCTATATATACAATTGCACTTAAAAACTGTACATTTGGACATTTCCACTCTGCACGGCTACATCTTTATTTAAGCAACAAATAAAAGGACTAGACTGGGGAGAGAACAGGTTGGTGAATTAGCAATTCCCTATCTCCTCATTTAAACACTTAGATTAACATAAAACAGCAATTATCCTTAACAATCACCACAAGCATTGTTTTTCTCAGGTTCCTTTCCCTTAAAAGAGAAAGAATCCATTCAGTTGGAAGACAACAAAAGGCAACCCAAATTAAGGACAGAAGGAAAAACAAGCAGGCACTACATACTGGATCTTTTCCAAGTGGGTCAATGGAACCGCATCAAAGTCCAAACAGAGGTGGAAATACGGTTCCCCTAGAAGAGGCAGGGTGGGCTGGGTTCCACTACAAGGCTAAATGGAATCATTTAACGTGGCACTCACCATGCACCTGCCAGTGAGGTGGAAAGAAATGATTCCCAGAGGAGCCCCACTTCCACAGTGTAACAAGGAGATGTCATTAGGAAAAGGCAATGAGAGGGTGCCCCTTTGGAGGAGAACCTTGCTCAATACCCATCTCCTTCTCTTGCATAAGAGTCTCAGTGCTGGCCAGGGTATATTCTGTGAGTTGGAGAAGTGTAGCCGGGGGGAGGGGGAATTTTGCACACCCACCGCAGGACTTAGAACAATTCAGACACTTGCCCAGCCACAGGGGTCTGTGAATCAGGGTGGGCCAAAACCAAAGAAGGAGGCTCTGTGCCCCAGCACTCACAAGGTTCTGCTTCCTCTGCTTTCCAAATCTCTTCCAACTTCCAGGGAAGACTTTCCCGTCGCAAGCTTCAGGCACTCATACCACAATTCCACCCGCAGTCCTGACGGACTTCTTGCCTTCCAGAAATATTGTGAAACTACTGTGAAATTACCCACCGGGATTGGAACCGAGTATCCAAAAAGCTTATCGAGACAACGGAACCAAAAATCACTTCTGCGTGTCTACACAGAACATTCGGGATGTCTTTTCACATGGGGGAAGTTTCGACACTGGGCTCACCCGAAATCAATGTGTCACTGTATCTCTACTGAATTCTATGAGTCTAGTGCTGGTCTACTCAAGGCCAGTAGGCAGATGCGGAGTTATTTAAAAATGCGATCACTTGAAATTTCAAAACTAACATCAAAGTCATCATCTTGATGGGGGGAATCTGAATCTATTTGGATTTAACATTTATTTATTGATATTCAGTAAGGCAGTTTCCTTATTTCTTGGAGATGCATGCTCAAATATTTTGGGGTAAAATGTCATGATATCTAGAATTTATTTTTAAATGGTCCAGCAAAAGATAACCTATGAAAATTTATACTGATGAAGTACATAGGGAAGAATGTTAATAATTATTAAAGTTAGGGGCATCTGGGTGGCTCAGCCATTAAGCGTCTGCCTTCGGCTCAGGTCATGATCCCAGGGTCCTGGGATCCAGCCCAGCATCTGGCTTCCTGCTCAGCGGGGAGCCTGCTTCTCCCTCTCCTCCCCACATGTGTGCTCTCTGTCACTCTCTCTCTCAAATAAATAAAATCTTTAAAAAAAATTATTATTATTATTAAAATTAGATGGAGATTCTATGGATGTTCACTGTGGTATTCATTCTACTTTTTTCTATATTTGAAAACTTTTAAAAGTTTAAATTTCTCTTAGTCCATAATGAGCACAGGGTACTATATAAGACTGATGAATCACTGACCTCTACCTCAAAAACCAATAAGACATTATATGTTAATTAATTGAATTTAAATTTAAAAAATGAAAAATAAATTGATATCGGTCAAAAACATTTATCTTACAGTTTTATCTCCCTTGTCCTATTATTGTCCTACCATCTTACACTATGGTCCATCTACAGTAAATAATTTTCTTTCCTCCAGAAGACATTTTCCCAAGCCTTCCCACTCTCCGTACCTTTATGTATTACAGTCTCTCAACCTGGCATTTTCTCTCGATGGTCACTGTGCCTCTGGTTAGAGCAGACTTAATCCTTTTAGGTCAATCTCAAATGCTGCCTTCCCCAAGAAGACGTTCCTATCCACCTCCCCCCGCGCCCCACAACTTTACGCATCATCCTTTTCTGACTCATCACACTTAGCACAGTCCATCCCCCGTGGTCAAACGTGAAGCTGACATTGACCGACAGCTCCCTATGTTAGGCCCTGCTCTACACACTCTCACGTGCATTCTTTCACTTACTCATTCTATTCCTACCCCAGTGAGGCAGGAACTGCTACTGCCCCCTTCTCACGGGTGAGAAAACAGGCTTTGAGAGGCTGGGTGACTTGTCCAAGTCACAAGGGTAGTAACAGGCAGTGCTGGGCTTCATCCAAACGTAGCCCTCTCTGCTTCCAAACTCTCCAACACCAAGGTGAATGTCATTTGCACAGTGTGTTGGATCCTTCCCTGCCACACTGTAACAACTTAAAGGCAGACAGAGCATGTGATGTGTTTATTCACTCAACAGACAAAACTAATGGAAAATCACTAACTGTCCAAAACAGTGATGGGACACGGCGGGGAGTAAAAAAGGACAGTTTTTGATCCAGGTATAAACTACGAAAATCTGAACACATTATGGACTTTGGTTTCATCACTATTGGTTAATTCATTGTAACAAATGTACCATATTAATATAAGATGTTAATAATGGGCAAATGGGGTGGGGGGGGTACTATCTTCTCCATTTTTCTGTAAATCTAAAAATGGTCTAAAAAATAAAGTCTATTTTAAAAAAGGAAAAAAAGAGAATGACCATGAGGTTGGTTTTCTGGATTGG